>NW_003853026.1:7576-15858 GCF_000181295.1 Otolemur garnettii
CGCCTGTGGTCCCAGCTACTTGGGAGGCGGAGGCAGGAGACTCGCTTGAGCCCAGGAGTTGGAGGTTGCTGTGAGCTGTGATGCCACGGCACTCTGCCCAGGGGGACAGCTTGAGGCTCTGTCTCAAAAAAAAAAAAAAAATTATATATTCCTTTGGGTAGTATGGACATTTTAACAATATTGATTCTTCCCAGCCATGAGCATGGTATGTTTATCCATTTGTTAACATTTTCAGCTATTTCTTTCCTTAGAGTTTCGTAGTTCTCTTTATAGAGATCTTTCACATCCTTTGTTAGGTAGACTCCCAAATATTTCATCTTCTTTGGCACTACTGTGAATGGGATAGAAGCATAAATGTCTTAATCCTGTAATTGGGTAAAAGTGATGAAGCTTATGTTGTTTAATAGGTAGTAAGCATTCCAATTTGTACAAATAATCAACACATTGAATCCTATAATGGCATGAATGTATTTATGATCTACGTATAAAAGACTAATTAAAAAAAAAAGGAGGGCTAGAGAAGGGACAAAAGGCTTTCATGAGGGGAAATGAGAGAAGCTAATACAATACTTCTTCAGGTGATGTTAGGGAACAAAGACAGTTGAGGGGGTAGACAATGGAAGAAAATCCAGGAAAACCATCACCTGTCAGGGGAGGTGATGAGGGAGGTGCCAGAGTGAACTCCTTTGTGAAGAAGGTAAAAGAGGAAAGTCTTTTGCGATAGGAGATAAGGGATTTACATAAAATCTTTGTGTGGAGAGGGGATGGAGGGAAGTTCTTGTAAGGGAGATAGGAGAGATCATACTTTGTGACAGATGAGGCAATGCGGTGTTTTTGAGAGAAGGAAATGCCACCATGAAGGAACTCCTTTCTGAAGGGAGGTAAACAAGGGAATCAAGAGCTTCATTGTATATAAAATTGAATTCATGCAGAAAGTGTTAAATGGAGAGGGGCTGCAGAACACCTTATAAGAATAAAATGTGTCACTTTAGTATATAGCTAAGACTTTTAAACGCACATTCTAAATGAAAAGCTTTATCATTTGAAGGCAAGGGAAAAGACAGGAAACTCAAGAAGAAATATGCAGAAAACATTTCTTCCATTCCATGGAAGAGATTTGTATTTGCCCACTCTAAGTCTGTGAGAGTTCAAATGGAATAATTAGCCCCAAGAAAGGCAGCATTTATTGAACACATAGGCCCAAAAGAACACTCCTGAACACCTTGCAGTATTAACGCATGAGTTTCTTGAAACAATCCTTAAAGGTGAAGTCTTGGCCAGGTATGGTGGCTCACACCCATAATAATCCTAGCACTCTGGAATGCGCAGATGGGTGCATTGCTTGAGCTCAGGAGTTCGAGACCAGCCCAAGCAAAAGTGAGACCTTTTCTTTAATAAAAATAGAAAAATTAGCCAGGCATTGTGGCAGGTGCCCGTAGTCCCAGATACTCAGGAGGCTGAGGCAAGAGGATCGCTTGAACCCACAAATTTGAGTATGCTGTAAGCTACGATGCCACGACACTCTGCCCAGAGGGACAGAGTGAGACCCGTCTCAAAAATAAATAAATACAAAATAGAGTCTATGATTTCCCCATTTTACCAGTGAAGAAACTGAAAGACAGAGACAGCAAAAGTGAACATATAGAAGAACTTAATAACATAATTGGTAAGGCATATCAAATTCATATATCTAAATCTACACACTGAAAACAATGAATGCAGTTCCTTTGCAACTGTCCTTGTGACATTGATAAAAATTGCCCCAGGAGAAAACATTAATAGAGCCTGAAAAGAAAAAATAAATAAGTACAATAAAACTAACAATTAATGTAAAAAGAAAAGGCCACTCCCATAATCTGGCACAGTTCACACGCTTCCTTAAACTCTTGATTCAAGGAGGATATCAATACCAAAATTCCACAATTATCTATAAACTAGTGACAACGAAAGCACTATGTATTCAGGCCTGTGTGATGAGGTGTATGGCAGTGCTGAGAGGAAATTCTATAGCCTAAAATACTTGCGTTAATGAACCCGAAAACATGAAAAGAAAGGGATTAAGGGTCCAGCTCAAAAAGCTGGAAAACTAACCAAAACTAAACTCCAGCCTTTTTTGTCGCTTGCTCCAGCCAGAGCTCAGGGGTCTGGGGTCCCATCATTACTACTTTCTTTCCTCAGCTCAAGGAGGCCCAGGTGGCTCTGCCACAGCCTCCATCACCTGGCACCTGCAGGTGCTGAGAGATCCATGGCTGAGATCCCAGGATACTGCAGAAGCTGAGAAATGCCTCTCTTGGGACCGACTGTTAGGGCGAGTTCAGACCAGCCACCTCCATCTGGATCTTCCTGCCCAGAAAGAGCATTGTGAAGGCACAGCTGGAACACCAGGAGTGGAAAGGATAAGAAGGGGTGGAGGAGCAATTCAACCTTAAAACCTCGAGGCAAAGAAGATGAAAGGGAAGGAGGAGGAAAGAGACGTAAGTGGGAGAAAGATATAAAGAAGAAACCACACTGGAGGAGGACCCAACAAAACACACTAGTAACATGAAGAGTCAGAACAGATCAACTCCCCCAAGGGATTATAAAGTAGCTACAACAGAAGATCCCAACTATAAAGAAATTTTGGAAATGCCAGAAATGCAATTCAGATCATGGATGGAAAAATAATGAAGGGAATTGAGGGGAAACTGGAAAACCAGCAAAAGGAGATCCAGAAATTGACCCCCAAATTACTGAAAGGCATCATGAAATTAGAAAGCAAATAACAGTGCTTAAAGAATTGAAGGAGTCATTCAGGGAGTTTCAAAAGGTGGGAGAAAATTTCCATAATGGAGTGTACTATGGAGAAGAAACAATGTCAGAGCTTGAAGATGAGGCTCCTGAGCTAAACCAGTCACTTATTGAGGCAGAAAAACCGAGAGAGTTATGGGACTGCATGAAGCACACAAACATACAAATTATAGGTATCCCTAAAGGAAAAGAAGAGAGTCCCAATGGCATGGAATCCCCAGCTGATGATATTATAACTGCAAATTTCCCAAGCATCAGCAAAGATTCAGACATACAACTATTAGATGGTTCTCAAACCCTGGGTCAACTCAATTCAAACAGAGCATCTCCTAGACACATTGTAATCAATTAGGCCAAAGTCAAAATGGAAGAGAAAATTCAGCAAGTGGCCAGCAGCTGAAGTATAAGGGTGACAGTGTACTTTTCTGTGGGAACTTTGTAAGCCAGAACAGCACGGTTCCCCACTTTCAATCTTGTCAAATAAAACAACTTTCAGCCTGGGATTCTATATCCTGCAAAACCAAGTTTCATATTTGATGGAGAAATCAAATCTTTTACTGACAAGCATGTGTTGATGAAATTTGCCATTACAAGTCCAGCTCCGCAGGAAGCACTCAGAACTCTTCCACACCTTGATGATCACAATGGACAACCAGCAAAGTAAAGACACCCAGATACTAAAGGGCAAGGCCTAGCTTCCACAATGGCCCAAGTGATAAAACTAAGAAAAGAAAATTCACAAAACAAGATGAACAGAACTCTACCATACTTACTGATTTTCTCAATAAATGTGAACATCTTGAATTCCCCACTGAAGGGGCATTGGCTATTTCAATGGATTAAACAAAAGACAAGCCCAGTGGTTGTCATCTTCATGAAACACATGTAACATACAAGGACAAACCAAGGGTCAGGGTGAAGGGTTGGAAAACAATATTTCAGGCAAATGGAAACCACAAGAAAAATGGGAGTCACAATCCATTTTGCAGATACAATTAACTTGAAAGCAACAAAGGTAAGGAAAGACAAAAAAAAAAAAAAAGGATGCTATATACTGC
This sequence comes from Otolemur garnettii, assembly GCF_000181295.1. Taxonomy (NCBI): domain Eukaryota; kingdom Metazoa; phylum Chordata; class Mammalia; order Primates; family Galagidae; genus Otolemur; species Otolemur garnettii. The sequence goes on from NW_003853026.1 coordinate 11,422, forward strand.
TCAAGAGAGCAATAAAATCTGAAAGGAGTTGGAGAACAAGTCTCCTAAGTAAAGTATCAAAGGAACGGAAAAACAAACATCATGGTTACTCAATACTAAGTTGAAAGTAGTAGACTGCAGGCCCACATGAGGGAAAAATTAAATTAAATTTGAGAATGGGGGAGAGGGAAGAAGGTCAGTAATTTTGCACCAGATTGATACAATGTACAGGTATGTGCCATACTTCCTGGGTGAAGAACACATCTCCAGTGAGGACTTTCCCTTACAAATGCAAACAAAGTAATCTAATTATACGTACCCTCATATTAATCTGAAATAAAAAATAAATCCATGAAAACCAGAATGAAGCAAAATGTAGAGAGAAAAGCAGAATCAATTAATAAAGAAATTGTAGTTAACACAATCAATTAAAAAGGGGAGAAAGCACACATACTCAAAACAAGAAAAGGAAGTGGGAGGTAAGCACATATTTAGACCTAATTATATGGATTATGAATTACAAGACATTATTTGTTAGGTACAAAGAACCATGTACCTACCCTTGGGAACCTGGAGAAAGTTTGATTTTCTGGGAAAACACACATAACCCAAATTCACCTTAGAAAAACAAAGATCTTTTAAAATTAAAAAAAAAAAAACACTTACTATAAAAGAGATAGAGTGGGTCGTTCAAAATCAGCCTCCAAAAGATTCTATTCCAAAATGCTGGAGTACAAGAAATCTAGCTTCACTCTCTCCTACAGAAAACCAAAGCCAAATATCTAGTGCCAAGACTATAACCAGCAACATTCCAGAACTCAGATCTGAGGCTGAGATAATCCCTGGGGTCCCACAGAATAGTGGAAAACTCTCAGTAGGTGGTAATAGAAACAGACTTCTCTCTCCACGATGTCTCTCCCACAGTCTTCCAGGCATTGCACACAGAAAACTACTTTTTTCAGTTTATACACTGGACAAAAAGTGAAATTGAGGTGGACACCCAACTAACCTACCATCTCTGGATCCCTTATAGGAAAATTAGTCCTGCCTCAAACAATGGGAAGGATCACAAATGCCTATAAAGTTAAAAAAAAAAAAACCTCAGGGCAGCTAGAGACAAAGGGAGGGAAGAACTAGAACCTCCAGCTTGCAAAACACTGCTCTTTTCCTCAGCCAAAGGAAATGCCAAGTCACAGTGGCCTTCTGACAGCAACATGCTGTAGGAGGCATGTTCCATGCTTCTTCTGGGCACCAACTCCTAGCCAACTTTCCCATACATCCAAGGTATATGCTTTAGGACTTCCCACTGCATTGGGACTAGACACTCCTCTAAACATTTGCTAGAGTCAACGCAAGCCTGGGCTGAAGGTGCCATCTAGTGCTTAAAAAGGAGACAGTAGTCTAGGATTAAGGGGGCTCATAGGCAAAGAACCTATGAGCAAACATATCCTAGAAAGATCAAAACAAGGCAGACAGAAAAGACTGGAATAAATAACTAATCCTTCAATGCAAAGCCACAGACATACATCCACAAGTAAGAACAGCAAACACGGAACCATGACCTCCCCAAATGGACAAAGCAAGGACTCAGTGACCAATCCTAATGAGATGGCAATGTGTGAGCTCTCAGCAATTCAAAGTAGCAGTTCTACGGAAACTCAGCAAACTCCAAGATACATAAAAAATCAGTTCGGAAGTTTATCATAAAAATGCAATAATGTTTAAAAATAAAACAAACCCTAGAACTGAGAAATGCATTTCCTGAATTGAAAAATACATTAGAGACTCTCAACAGTAGGAGAGATCAAGCAGAAGAATGAATCATTGAGCTCAAAGAAAGGCTACTGTAAAATGCACAGTCAGAGAAGGGACAAAAAGAATGAAAAGGAACAAAGAATGCCCACAAGATATAGAGAATAACCTCCAAAGACCAAGTGTGTCAATCATTGGCATTCAAGAGGGAGTTGGGAGAGAGAAAGGAGTAGAAAGCTTACTCAAAGAAATAATAACAGGAGACTTTCCAAACCTAGGAAAATATGTAAGTATCTGCCGCCTCCCGACCAGCGGGCTGCGGCGGTTTGGGGAGTCGGCGGCGTATGAAAGGGGAAGACAAATAAGACAAAGACAGACACACACACTGGGAAAGGGACTGAGCCGAAGCTGTTTATTGTAATAGGTAGGGGTTTATATAGGTTTAGTTAGTGGGGGAACGAGAGGTACTTCTAGATTTAGTTGTGTATGTAGTCCTGGTTTGTGATAGGCTAGTATTGTGAGGATGAAGTAGGAAGAAGGTGGAGAGTGATATGAGTAAATTTCTTTGGAATGTGTGCACAGTGTTAAATCGCCTCTGGTCTTTTGTATCGTTTTTTTTTTTAATCAGCAAGGTCGTTGGCACCTCCTTCTAAGATGCACTTTTTCTTGAATGTGCTATAATATAGTTGTTAACCCTTACAAGTATCCATGTACAGAAAAGTCAGAGATCACCAGATTCCATCAAAATAAGACTACCCCAAAGCATAGAATAATCTCTCAAAGGTCAAAGATAATGAGAAGATCCTTAAAGCAGCAAGAGAAAAGAAGCAAATAATACATAATAGAGGTCCCACTCCTCTGGCCACAGACTTCTCAGCCAAAGGAGTGGGATGACATGTTCAAAACACAGAAGAAAAGTAAAATTGCCAACCATGACTACAGTACCCAGCAAAGCTTTTCTTTAAACATGAAGAAAAAAAGTCTTTCCCAGACAAACAAAAGCTGATAGAATTCATCACCATTAGGCCTTTCTTGAAAGAAATGCTAAAGGGAGTTCTTCTACCTGAAAGAAAAGGATACTAACATGCAAAAAAGAAAACATTTGAAGGCACAAAACTCACTGGTAGAAGTAAGTACAGAAAAATTCACAATACTTTATTACTATAATTGTGGTGTGTAATCCACTTCATATCTCTGGTAAGAAGATGGAAAGATGAAGCTATCAAAAATAATAATAATTGGGCCAACCTGTTAAGAGATAGGCCACATAAAAAGATGTAAATCGAGACAACAGAAAGTCAAAATGGGGGAAGATGCAGTTAAAGCATAGAGTTTCTCTTCGATAAAAGTTGTCAATTTGTACAAAATAACTTGTTGTATCTATGAGGTTTCTAAAAAAATCTCATGGTAAGCACAAAGCAAAAACCTATAGATACACTTAAAAAGAAAATGTATAACTTGAAACATACTACCAGAGAAAATTATTTAACCACAAAGGAAGACAGGAATAAAGGAAAAGAGGATTTGCAAAACAACCAAAAAGCAAGTAACAAAATGGCAGAAGTAATTTCTTACCTATTGTTAATAACATTGAATATAAACAGACTAAATTCTCCAATGAAAGACATAGAATGGCTGAATGGATTCAAAACGCAAGACCCAACTACATGCTACCTACAGAACCTTCACTTCACCTATAAAGACACACATAGACTGAAAGTAAAATTATAGAAAAAGATACTCCATTACCTAACAAATGCACTCAGTGTAACCTAATTCTTTGTAAGAAGAATGAAAACCTCAATGAAACCCAAACAATAAAAAGAAGATAGTCTATGCAAATGGAAATAAAACAAGAGCAGGAGTAGCTATACTTGTATCGGGTAAAATAGACTTCAAGTCAATGACTATAAAAAGATAAAAAGAAGGTCCCTACACAGTGACAAAAGGGATTGATTCAGCAGGAGACTAAAACAATGGTAAATATATATGCACCCAACACTGGTGCACCCAAATGTATAAAGCGAATGGCAATAGATCTGAAGGAAGAAATAGATTGCAGTACAATAATTGCAGGAGAATTTAATACTCCACTCTCAATAATGAACGGATCATTCGGACAATCAGCCAAGAAAGATTGGAGTTAAACTACCTTCTAGCACAAATCGGCCTAAATGACATTTCCAGTACATTTCATCCAGCTGCTACAGAGTACACTTTCTTCTAATCTCCCAGATAAAACATATGTTAGGCCACAAAACAGGTCTCAATAAACTTAAAAAAGGAAAAATTATATGAAGCATTTTTTGGACCACAATGAAATGAAAGTAGAAGTCAATAATAAGAGGAACTTTGGCAACTATATAAACACATGGAAATTAAACAACATGCTCCTAAATGATGAATGGCCTAATGAAGAAATTAAGAAGGAAATGTAAAAATTTCTTGAAACAAATGGAAATGGAAATGCAACATCCCAACAAATCGATGGGACACAACAAAAGCAGTACTCAGAGGGAAGTTTATAGCAATAAATGGGTACATTGGAAAGGTAGAAAGACTACAAATAAACTACTTAGCAGAACATATCAAGGAACTAGAAAACCAGGGACAAACCAAACCAAAAGTTAGTAGTGGGAAGAAATAATAATGGGGTGGCGCCTGTGGCTCAAAGGAGTAGGGCGCCGGCCCCATATGCTGGAGGTG
>NW_003853027.1:0-7663 GCF_000181295.1 Otolemur garnettii
GAAGCTGGGTTTGAACCCACCACCTCTGGTATATGGGGCCAGCACCCTACTCCTTTGAGCCGCAGGTGCCACCTGCAGAAGCCTTTTAATTAAATGAAGTTCTGTTTATTTACTTTTATTACTGTTGGGGTCTTAATCATAAATTCTTTGCCTAGGCTGATATCTAGAGGAGATTTCCCTGCATTTTCTTCTAGAATTTTTATGGGTTCATGCTTTATATTTAAGTTTTTCCTCCATCTTGAATTACTTTTTAAGAATGGAGAGAGATAGGGCTCTGGTTTTGTTGTTTTGCATGTGGCTGTGTAATTTTCCCAGCACCATTTACTGAATAGGTCTCCCCTCAAGTGAACATTGTTCTCTACTTTGTCAAAGATCAGATGGCTATAGGGAGGTGGTTTTAGATCTGGGTTCTTTATTCTGTTACATTGGTCCATATCTCTGTTTGTTTATTTATTTATTAATTATTATTTTTTAACCAAACATGCTATTTTGGTTATTACACACTTGTATTAAATTTTGAATCTGGTGTTATGCCTCCAGATTTGTTCTTTATCTTAAGATTGTTTTGGCTATTTGGGTTCACTTTTATTTCCAAATGAGACATAGAATTACTTTTTCTAGATTTTTCAAATATTACATTGGTATTTAATAGTGAAGATTGCATTGAATCTATAAATCACTTTGAGCAGTATGGAAATTTTAACAATGTTGATTCTACCAGTCCATGAGCATATTATGTTTTTCCATTTGTTTCTTTCATTTGTAGTTTCTTTCCTAGGTGCTTCATAGTTTTCCTTGTAGAGATCTTTCATCTCCTTTTAAAGTATATTCCTAAGTATTTTATTTCCTTTGTAGCTATTTTGAATGGTATTGAGTCTTTAATTTGACTCAATACCACTCACAATAACTATTCACCCAAACTCACTCTCGTCTTGGGTGTTATTTGTATGTAGAAATGCTACTGACTTGTGTACATTGATTTTGTAACCTGAGACTTTTTTTATTTATCAATCCCAGAAGTGTCTTGGTGGAATCTTTGGGATTTTCTTGATACAAAATCATGTTGTCAGTGAAAAGTGATAGTTTTACTTCCTCTTTCCCAGTGTGGATTTCTCTTGCCTGGTTGCTCGGCTAGCACTTCCAGCACTATGTTCAATGGAAATGACAGTGAACATAGTGCCTTTCCTAGTTATTAGGGGGAAGACTTAATACTACAGAAAGTTTGATTATAAAAGGCTAGGAAAAGATAATGGCCAAATAATCATCAAAGGAAAGCTGGTGTAGTTGTATAATATTAGACAACATCCAAAATAAGATACAGGTAATAAAAGATATCAATGTCTAAAAATAAAAAATTCACATTATTTTCAAGCATAAATGAAACATTGACAAACAGTAACCAAGTACCATAATTATAAAAGTACAAACATTTTAATCATCATAATAGGAGCCATATTTTCTTATAAGATTAAAACTTAGTATTAATCAAAAATAATATTAATCAAAATGATAAAAAATAATCTATATGCTTTTTGAGAATTAAAATCATCCTTTGAAATAAATTTGAGTAGAAAGAAAATTATTTTATGTATCAAAATTTACACATAAAGTAGACCTGGAAAAATAGCAAATGTCACATAGCATATAAATTTTCTATTTCTCCACCTAGTAATAGAGAAACTACATAACTAAATCCAACTTATTGGACAATGTTACCAACAAAACTAAGTGACAATGTATATTTGTGAACTAGAGATAAAAGAATAATTGGAGAAAAATGAGAATTAGTGAATATAGGCAAAGAGGATAGAAAATATAATATAATAGCAAAACCTTGTAAATGTGAAATCAAATAAAGAGAATGGAAAAAGCCCTAAAAATTACAATTCAATAAACATTTCATAAAATAAAATAAAAAACCAGATTTAATATGTATGTTGTTCAAGCACTCCATATGGAAGAGAATGCAACCCAAACAACCAAGAGCAAGAGTTAGTCTGTCAAAATGACTGGAAATTATAGTGAAACAAAAAAAAAAACCATCTGTACATCTAGGCAATACAAGAAGTTACATAAAAGAGAAATGAAGTCAGGTTATGGTTAAATATTTCAACAGTAATAATTTATGCCAGAAGAAAAGAGTGTAACATACTTAAGATACCCAAGGGAATTAAATGTAAACGAAAGGTTTATAAACAAAGAAATAACTTTGAACTATAAAAGGTAATAGCAAACTATGATATATAAAATGCAATACCACAGAGAATATTGTTTCCAAGAGTCTGTCCTCAGGAATCTATCAAAGAACAGGCTTTGGTAGATTTTGGTTTTAGAAAACCAGAAAAACAAGAAAGTGAGTCACATTAAAGTCACAAAGTCACAAAGCTTATTAAAGGTATTATTAGTAGTTAATTTTACAACTAACATTAAATGAAGACTGAGCACAGGAAACATGATTAACATTTTTATTACTTAAGGAAGGCAAATTAAAACCACAAACTACAGAAATGGCTAAAAATGCAAAGATTGATATAACAAACCTTGGCAAGAATATGCAATAATGTAAGCTCTCATAGACTGCTAGCAGAACTTTCCAATGGTAAAATCACTTTGTAAAATAATTTGAAAATTTCATAAACTATTAAATATACATATAACATATGACACAGGCACTCTATTTCTACACATCTAACCAAAGAAAATGAAGATGTATGTACACATACAGACTTGGACAAAAATGTTCATAGCAGGTCTATTTGTAAAAGCAAAAAAACTGGAAATAATACAACTGTCCCTAAGTCTATCAATAGCTGAATGTATAAACAGATTCATCATATTGTATGAGATATTCATATAATGGGATAATATTCAGCTATACATAAAAGAGTAAGGATGAATTTGAAAATAGTTATTCTGGTGAAAGAAGTCAGATAAAAGCAAGCATGCACTTTATGACTTTATTTATTTATATGAAATTCTAGAAAATGCATACTAATCTCTAGTGACAGAAAGCAGATTAGTATTTGCCTTGGGTTGCTAATGGAGATAGTGCAGAATGGACTGTGAAGGAGTAAGAAGAAAATTTTAGAATTAATGAGTATTGATTATACTTATAGTTTAAAGAGTATATGGATATGTCAAAATGTGCCAACTTATGAACCTTAAATATGTGCAATATATTGTATATCAGTTATAACTTGCATAAGTTTTATTAGAATTTGAATGTATATCTTTGCATTGATGTATTTTCAACTTTTTTTGTCTTATTGTTTTAGTTAAATCTCTTGTAAACATCATAGACTTCAGAATATTTCACAAACTGGTGCAAAAAGTAAACAAACCAGAGTGGGAATGGTGGGAAATGGCAAAATAAAACATGACAGACAAAGACATGAGAGACAGAGATGGGATTGGGAGGTCTGGGATATCGTTTCTCTATCACCAGCACCCGAGTGCCTGGACAGCTTTATTTTTAAGGAGGCAATACAAAGTTGTTTCTCAAGGAAGTAAGGCGCATTTTCAGTTTAATTGCAAGAGGAAGAATAGGTAGATTCCCAAGTGAACATAATCTATTATTATTGTGTGACCTCTAAAATACAGGCAATACTACACATCTAGAAGATTAGCTGGAAAATGTACATGACTGCTTTGAAGTGCTGCTGTAAAGTTAAAAGCTAAAGTTTTAAGGAAAACATGTTTTTCTTCTGCTGGGTTAAAAATTGAACCTTAGAGAAAATACATTGTTATCTTCTGTAGAGTGTTAGTAGAGGAGGGTTCATCCCCTGGATGTTCTCCCAAGCTGAGGGAACCCTGCCACCTCACAGCTTGTACTGTATAAGAATAGTTTTCTTTATAACTAACATGTTTAATTACTTATAAATGTGGTATTTATTTATGTGAATTTATTTTTAGTTTCAGAGAATTAATTCCATTTGACCATGTAACTTATTTATTTTAATCATTATTTCCCTAATTTATCTTCTGATTATATTTCCAACTTTTCTTTGAGCTAACATACTTTGTGCAAGAGCTACAAATGTGATACAAATTTGAGGAGCCAAATATATATTTTTGACCCTCCAAATGGCAATTACTTGCCCATGTGTAAAATTGTGGGGCCACAGTTATTTTCTTCTGAGCTCTTCACATATCATCCACTTTAGTCTCTCCATCCAGGGTTCTAGGTGAGAAGTTTGATGCTTATGCATTCCTGTGTCTTTCTAGGAAATCTGTTAATAAAATAAAATTTACTCAAGGTAATCTAAATTTGCATTTTTAAAGGCTAATACTGAAGTTTGAGAACATATTGATCTCTGAGATGTCAAAGACATTTTTGGAATAGCTACAGGAAACAACATTTATTTAGAAATTTATTAACTTGAATTCTCTAGCTTCAATGAGAGAAAAAAATATTTGCTTAACTGAACAATTCAACAGCTGATAGGAGGCCTAGAGAAAGCCAATAGTCACTGAAAGCAAAGATGAAAACAAAGTAGACCATTCTTTTCGGTCTAGGTTATAAGCTTTTTTGATTAAGCAAAAATAATTTCACTGTATGGTCCATGATTACTTACCATGGATTTCATTGTATTTGAGGGTAAAAGCCTACTGTAATCAAGAGCACACATGAGCTTGACCATGGATACATTTTTTAATGGAACTTGGTAGGATTGTAGATTACGAGTAGAACACAAAAACCAGATACTAAATTTTCCTTCCAGGGTTATTAGCTCTACATTCTCTTCCATATTCATAAGGTAATTATGTTTGCACAATAAACACAGGGCTTTTATTTTTGGACATGAGTTAAAGGGTATTTCAAAGATATATGCCTCCCACAAACATAGGTTCAGAAATATTTCTGGTCCTGCCCCTATCGACACTTATACATGTTTTTGAAAGAGAAAACTTTGATATTAAATTTTCAACTCTGCCTTTGAGATTGAAAGAAAAGAAAACTTGCAAAGAATTCAGCATATAGAAAGCTTTTGTGAATGCTTTTGGATGAAACAGGTGAGCCCTCCAAGTTTACCTGGAGGAACTGGCAGAACGATGCAATGAGAGCTCTGAAGCTATCATTATCATTCATGGTACTTACACTGGCATTAGTTAGAACTTCTAGGAGCCTCAAGATGGCTACAATCAGGAAGCTCTTACACAGGACTCAGGTGTTTGTTTCCTCTTCCAGTTATTAAGGCACAAGGAAAGTCACACTTCTGGACACCTGGACATCAGTCAGAGGAACAATTACCTCTGAATTACCACCCTTTCCCTTCTATTTACCTCTCAACCTAAAGTAAATGAAGGAAATGAGCATGATGATGAAGACCAGCAGCATACACAGGATCACAGTCATATCTTCCAACCACAGAGTATCCAAATGGAATTTTGGATCTGAAGCAGAGACTGGGGAGAGATGCAAAAATTAAGAGGATCATAGCAGAGAAAAGAGAGCTAGATTACAGCTATATGATAGATTTACTTTTTAGTTTCCTACTGATTCATACTATCTGGGTTTATACATTTGTGAGGGTGATAAAATGTAGGTGGGGCTATGTGGATGATCTTGGAGATGAGTATGTTTGGGCCAAGGATAGAATAAGACTCTGAGGGGGCAGATACTCATTCTTCTGCTCAAGCAGCATGAAAAATGCTCTGCCTGGCTGGTGTCTGTAAAATGGCTAGATACATTATGTTTTTATCTGCATTATCTTGTGCTAAGGACCTTTGAGAATTCTGGTCCTTATATAGAGTATGGTAAATCAGAATAGTCTTGGGTGAGCAGCCTCTATAAGATGGAAGAGATATTGCAATGCTCAAAAGTCATACTCTAATTTGGAGCAGAAGTCTCCTTTAAAGTATATTTTCTGGGTGGTTCTCAAGTGGAAAATAGTCCCATCTCATAATATTGATTAATATATTTTGTAATAGCACTGCCATTGCCAGAAATTAGGGTATCTGTTTCATTAGTGGGCAGCTATACCTATCAGAAATTGGTTTCCTACATCAATTACAGTTGTCAAACCACAGTTATTTATCATGAAATTTTTTCTGAGTGAGTGACTGTATAAATGAAAAGACAATTTTGCAGGTATCCCATGTGCTATGGTAAGCACATGACTAGATGTGGTTCCTTCCTGGCCTTGAGCAGCTCAGGGCCTCTGAACATCTGAGAAAGGTCTGAAATGAATAAATGCTAATAGTAATGATGAGACACTATAAACATCACCTGGGATTTACACATGATCTCAGGGAATTCAGAGAAATAATGGTTCTCTAAAGAGTGAAGTTTTATGGGGAAAATGGAAAGAATATTGTTTTAATGAAGAGGAAAGAATGAAAGAGTGGACATGTATACATAAATTTTTGTGTTCATGTGTTGTGTGTGTGTGTAAGGGAGCATTTCGGTGAGCAAAGTCTTGGTGGTATTGAAGTCAAAATAAAATGTAGAGATGAATCTCTAAATTTAATGTTTTATTTTGGGAAGCAAGATTTGCGATTCAAGGCATAGATACAGACTGGGTGATTTGGGGTATGTCTGAAGAACAAAGAGAAGGCGTTTTCATTAGAAAAAGAAATGTTATGTATTATTTTTAAAGACAGCTCATTGGCACTGATAGGTTTCGGGGAGCTGGTCAGCTATAATTGGGGAGTGCTAGTCATGGATAACCCAGATTTAGAGTCATATTAGTTTGTTGTTTTAGAAGCTACTAGCTAAAAGTAGTCTTAGTAGTGCAGTAGGACAGCAGCTAGCTTTCGGGAAAATTTAATTCCTGGAGCAGGTGCTTTGTGAGCTGAATGATTTTTCCCTCTAATCCCCTCTTTTTAAGTTGAGTGTGATAAGAGTGACCCAATTTATATAAACAACTTTTACATTGGTTATAATGATCAGAGCTGGTGAAGAAACAGTGTGGTTGTTTCTTTGCTTGAACACCAAAATTCATGTTAAAGAAGAGGAAGGATGGGTTAGAAATGAGTTTGTGTGTGCAAAATGAAAGTAAGAATATAGTCGTTGGTGAATTTATGATTAATCTCTGTAATTATCTTACAAGGAAGTAAAATAAATAAGGCAGCATATCTACTTCTGTAACTTTGAAGCATTGGGACAGGACATAAAAGATTCCTGTTTTCACAGATGTCCGTAGAGTTTTTGGCACAGGGTAATGGCAGTGATATGTAGAGCTTACAGGAGCAGAGGAAAATCATGTGCTAATTTAACAAGGTTGCTTAGGGCCTAGTGTGTGTAAAATGTGGGGAGTACTGAGAGCTTCCTCTATGAGGATAGTAAAGGTGGTGATACTTCCAGTTCTAGCCAAATGAAGCAATTTTATATTGTGAGTAATTGAGTTCTGTGAGGAAGTTGTCCAGAGCCCATCCATCTTACAAGTGGCTACATGGGAGAAGAAGAATGGCTGGCTGGGTCAGGTGAATGGATGCATACAAAGGTTATGATCGAGACTTAAGGACTTTTTGGTAGTATAGACATTTTAACATTGTTGATTCTACCAATCTATGAGCATGATATGTTTTTCCATTGGTTTGTGTCATCTACTATGTCTTTCCTCAGTGTTTCTTAGCACCTGTAAAGGACTTTTCCCTCCTTGGTTAAGTATATTCACAGGTATTTTATTTTCCTTGTAGCTATTGTGAATGGTACTGAGCC
>NW_003853027.1:8774-15782 GCF_000181295.1 Otolemur garnettii
ATGATCTTGTATCTAGAAAACCCCAAAGACCACCAAGAGACTCCTGGAATTGCTGAATGTATTCAGCAAAGTCTCAGGTTACAAAAATCAATGTATATAAATCAGTGGCATTTCTATATACCAATAACTGTCAAGCTGGGAGCCAAATCAAAGGCTCAGTACCATTCACAATAGCTACAAGGAAAATAAAATACCTGTGAATATACCTAACCAAGAAGGGAAAAGTCCTTTACAGGTGCTAAGAAACACTGAGGAAAGACATAGTAGATGACACAAACCAATGGAAAAACATATCATGCTCATAGATTGGTAGAATCAACAATGTTAAAATGTCCATGCTACCAAAAAAATCACCAACATCATAAATGTATTCCACAAATCTCAAGAAAGCAATCACTTTATGCTTGGTTTGGAACCAGAAAAAAGCCCAAAGCAATCTTACAAAAAAGTCTAGAGGCATCACATTACCAGACCTCAAACTGTACTACAAGGTTATAGTAACAAAAAGAATGTAGTATTGGTACAAAAATAGAGACACAGATTAATGGAACAGAAAAGAAAACCCAGATATAAAACCCTCTACCTACAATAAGCTGATTTTTGGAAAAGAAGACAAGAGGGCATGCTGGGGGTAATGAAGCTCTTTTCAATAGATGATGTTGGGAATACTGGATGCTCACATGCATAAGAGTGAAACAGGATTCCTATCTCTCACAGCTCACAAAAATTAATTCAAGATGGATAAAGGACTTAAATATAAGGCATGAAAGCATGAGAATTCTAGAGGGAAAAGTAGGAAAAACTCCTCTATATATTGGCCTAGGAACTTATGGCTAAGACCACAATAATAATCATAGCAATAGCAAAAGTGAATAAAAGGTATTTGATTAAACTAAAAAGCTTCTGCATTGCTAAGGAAATAAACAACAGAGGAAATAGGCAGCTTACAGTATTAGAGAAAATATTTGCATGCTATACAATGTTAATATCCAGAAAAAGAGCTCCAGCAAATAAACAAGAAAAACCCAAACAACCCTAATAAAAAGTGGGCCAAAGACATGAACAGAAGATTTTAAAAAGAAAACAGAAATGGCTAACAAACATACGAAATAATTCTCAACATCACTAATACTCAGGGAAATGTAATTAAAATCATAATGTCTATACAAATTGTGCTTAATTTCATGATGTGCATGGATACCTGTCATGATGCTTCTCTTCTTTAACACAGTCAACATGCAAGGCTCAAACTTGGATTTTCTTGCTGTGAGCTATAAAAGATACTTTCACCCTAATTTCTTTTGTGGCTATCTCTGTCTACTTCACAAGAGAAAATTAACGGAAAAAAATCCTTTGAAAAGTAAAGCCCTTTTGCATTATGATTTCTGGTGGTCGCTCCCACTTATCATAAAGAATTACTTTATTTTGCAGATCATTGTGTTGTGTATGTCATTTCCATGGGAACCATGAAGATAAAGGTGAGGGCACATTTCAAATATGTTGGGTTTAGCTGTTACAAAACTTTCAAGAGAAAGTCACCCTCAAAGAGAGCCCAACAAAGAAGAATCAGTAACACCCTGAAGAAGAATTCATGCACACCCTGAAATTAAGCAAAATTTGTGTGGACATGTAAATAATTTTGAGGAGTGTGTTCTTGGCTTTGCATCAATCTCTCAAAGAAATTTTTTGCCCCCAAAGTTTAAAATATACTGAAGTATAACTATCCTAGACTCAAAGTATGGGAAAAATCTGCATAATTTATTAGATGAAGTGATAACTAGATTTTTTTGGAAAATAAATCTATCTAAGCTGTTAAACTAAAGGAAGTATTTTCTTTCCCTAGAAGCAGAAACAGAAGTAGTTTTCAACATTAGGCTCATAAAATTGAATCCAAAGCTTCAGATATGCAGCCCAAACATTTATTCCTCCAGTGGTTCAAACAAGTATCAATCTTTGGTTAAATGTCTTGCCGAAGCCTGAGTATTTGAGAAAGGCAATATTTTCAGAAAGTTCCCCTCTTTTAGATCATACATACCTCTTTCCTTTTTATGCAGACCGACAACAACTCCAACGATTACACACACTGAAAAGAGGACTATCCCTAGGCTCACTATGAGTGGAGATTTATAACAGTTCCTTAAGCTGTCTGAAAAAAAAAAATCATCAATTATTGGTGTAAAGGCATTTAAGGCCTAAAAATAAAAAGGTTTAGTTTGATGCCATTTCCCTGCACTCATTTAGAATTTGGCTAAAGCTTAAAGCTGAAAGAGCTTGCAAGATGAATCTCTACTAGGTGGGATCTGTGAGTCTGAAGCTTTTTAAAATGAGCATAACCCAAATCATGAACCTATTTTTTGTGTCTTAAATTTTCTTGCAAATCCTTCAAGTCCTTTCCCCTTTAGTACAACACAGCATAAATGAAAATGTATAAAAAATTTTCTCCTAGGATAAAATTAAGCTGCTTGGTGTTGTAGCTGGTCTAATGCTCCCTGTGTGGCTTATTTTCCTGCTGTTCTGACATGTGACCTCTTCTCAGCTATTTCTGCCATATGCAGTTTTATTCTATTTCCTGCCCCTGATGGGATCATTGGACACTTTAAAAAATCAAGTGAGAAACCAGTGTAAATTGTGTTAAAAAGCTTTCCCACTTTGTTTAGAAGTCCATCACCACAAGAAAAAGAGGTTCCAACTTGGCTGAAGTATGAAAAGTGCAGGCTTTCAGATAAAAGCATTGCCAGCTGCTCCAAAAATAAAATAAATATATCTCAGATCAATGAATGGATGCAGGGCATATGTGTAACACACATGCAAGAACAACCTGAGGCAAACAGGCTTGGAAACCAAGGGTCATGCAGCTTTAATACCCTCCTCTCCCACACCCCTTCCCACCTTTCAAACTGACTTACAATCCTGTCTGAAATGTAGTTCAATACTGGGCACTATGATAAAGAACAGCAGTACAAACAGCATCACAGCCAGAATCAGGATCCAAATACACTTCCATGGAAATAGTTTACCTGAAATACAAATCTTAGGAAATTTAGAGTGGGCCCACCAAACTAGGAGTGATGATTCATTCAAAGCATGCTTCCATTCAACATCCCATCACCCTGGAGTCCTGGTATATTGGACCTGTGCCACTTTGGGGAGTCAGTTATAATTGGGTGTGGATCTGATTAAGCTTGAAGCTGGAGCAAAAGTGGATAAAGGCCACTCTTCCATGTTTTCTGACATTCTTTGAATAGTAGGTAAGATTTCCCTGTGTTGCCTCCATTTCCCAGAGCTGCAAGTCATTCTCTAAAGTTTGTGCTAATTATAATTCTTTTAAATCATTGTACTTTTAAAAACAGTATCTACTTATACAAAACCTGTATTAACTGAATTTGTAAATTAAGTAGATAAATACATTTCTCCCTTTTCCTTTCTTTGTTTTATACACATATATCCTGCTATGGACTCTAGGGTCACAGGGTGGGTAGTTTAGTCTTTTTTTTTTTTTTTTTTTTTTTGAGACAGAGTCTCACTATATTGCCCTCAGTAGAGTGCAGTGGCATCACAACTCACAGCAACCTGAAATTCTTGGGCTCAAGCTATTCTTGACTCAGTCTCCCAAGTAGCTGGGACTATATTGCCAGCCACAATGCCCAGCTTTTTTTTTTTTTTATTGTAGTCATCATTATTGTTTAGCAGGCCTGGGCTGGACTCAACCCCACCACCCCTGGTGTATGTGTCCCACGCCGTAACCACTGAGCTACGGGCACCGAGCCAGTAGTTTAGTTTTTTTTTTATCCCCATAACTGTTTGTTTTTCTACTTCTGACAAATATGACACTTTTTTCCAGAAAGTTTAAGTGAGAAAATATATGTAAATTATTTTGA
Organism: Otolemur garnettii; assembly: GCF_000181295.1. Classification (NCBI taxonomy): domain Eukaryota; kingdom Metazoa; phylum Chordata; class Mammalia; order Primates; family Galagidae; genus Otolemur; species Otolemur garnettii. Next base: position 12,653 of record NW_003853027.1, read on the forward strand.
ATGTAGCAAACTTCTAAAACTGTTAAGGGAGTTACTCCTATTATATAATGTTCTTAAGTATGAGTATCTCTCTTGGCATCTGACTATAAAATTAATTCCATGGACATACGCAAACAATAATACATGTATATTTACTTGCCACTTTATAAGGCACTCAGTGAGTTTCACTTTAATCAATCAAGTATCTATTATTTGTTGTTTTCCTACTATGTGCCAAGCAACATTTGAAGCAGTTGGGAGTATATTAGTGTATAAAATCAGCAAAGATCCCTCCCTTTATGTTTTAGAGAAAGATAAATTTGAGAAAATAAACATGATAAATACATTATACAGGCAGTTCAAAGGTGATAATAGTATGCAAAAAAGAAACATTAAAGCAGGTAAGAAGATAAGGAATCCCAGGACTTGGGGGGCAGGTTGTACTTTCAAGTTGATTTGTCAAGGTTGTCCTTATTCGGGAGATGAGTTGAGCAGGACATAAAGAAGTTAAGGGAAGTCAGTGGAATATGCAGCATTCTAGGAAGAGGAAAGAAACAGAGCAAAGACCCCAGGGCAGGAGCATGCCTAGCAGTTTGAGGAACAGCAAGGAGCTCAGTGTAACTAGAGTAAAGTGGACAAAGGAGGACATGAGGAGATGAGGTCAGGTAGGCCATGCAGGCAGAGTAATGCAGGACACTGTGGGGGGTTTTACTCCGAATAAAATGGGGAACAATTGTAGGGTTTTGAAAAAAGGGTGACATTTTATATCTCCTATTATAGGTGGTCCTCCTATTTCTATGCTAAGAATATACCACAGAAGACAAGAACAGGAATAGAAGTAACTTCAGGATGCTTTTGTTAAAATTCAGACCACGGGTGCTGATGTCTCAGACTTGGATGGCAGTAGTAAAGTGGTGAGAAATCATGAGACTTTGGACATATTTTAAAGGCAGAGTTAGCTTTATTTCCTGATGGGTGATAAAGAATATGAGAGAAATGTGAGAATCAAGGATGACTTCAAGGATTTTGTCTTGAAAAACTGAAAATATGGAGTGTGATTGGAAAGGTCCCAATTAAGTAAGTTGGGATGCAATCAGGAGTTTAGTTGTTGACATGTTTGGTTTGGAATATTTATTAGATATTGAGATCTTGGATGAGAACAGAGTTTGGTAGAGGGATCTGGGCAAGAGATATAATATGAGGAATCATCATCATATTAATGGTACTTAATGCCATTAGACAGAATGAAGTCATAACTGAGAAAAGAATCAAAAACTGTCATGCAAACTCTGATATTAAGAAGGCAGAATGAGAAAAAAAAATGAATGTTGTAAAAAGAATAAGAAAAAAATAGCTAGATAATGAATGAAGCCAAGAGAAAGTAGTATCTTAGAAATCAGGTAAAGAAAATATATATAGGAAGGTCAGGCCTGATGACTCATGCCCACTATCCTAGCACTCCTGGAGGCTGGGCCAGGAGGATCACTTGAGCTTAAGAGTTAGAGACCAGCTGAGCAAGGGCAGGACCCCGTTTCCACTAAAAATAGAAAAACTTAGCCAGGCATTGTGGTTAGAGCCTGTAGTCCCAGCAACTTGGGAGACTGAGGCAGGAGGATTGTTTGAGCCAAGGAATTTGAGGTTGCTATGAACTAGGCTGATTCCATGGCACGTTAGCCTGAACAAGAGAGTAAGACTCTGTCTCAAAGAAAATATATGTGTGTGTGTATATATATGCATATATACATACACATACATACATATACATACATATATATGAATTTTATGGCAAAGACCATTTCTGAAGGACATACACACAGATATCACCTGATAAGACAATGCTGGTTCTTTCTTCTTGACCAGTTACAGGGTTTCGAAGGTAGCAAGTGACATTCTCCTGGGAGCTCCCTGTAAGGAGAAGGCTCATCTTCACGTTGAACAATTTGTTTCTATCCCTGGAATGGTTCCTTGATATAGGTAAAATGATTTCTCCTCTGCTGTCTCTCCACTCCATTTGAGGCTGTGGGTACCAACCTTCTGATTTACACTCCACCATAAGACCTTTGATGTTTGGAGGATGCATAAGAATCTGTATTTCTAAACTTGTAGCTGATGAAAAAGAAAGGGGAAAAACAGTATTTTTAGAGGAAGATAAGGGGAAACACAAGAAAGAAGGAATAGCCCTCCTGCTCTACTTTAATCCCTGTGTCCTTAGATGGATTGATAGGCAAGCTCTGCAGGGCTGATTTTCATGACATGACAGTAAGAAGAGAATATGGATAAGCCAGACTGAAGAGTCTGAAGAGCAAATTAATAACCTGGTCTTAACTAAGTCAGGTCTTATTTATTCATATACCAAAAGTATTCATAGCTATTTACTAAATCTAGAAGACATAGATAGGATCTTGGATTATGACAATGAATAAAAACCAATTAAGATCTCAGTCCTCAAGAATTTTTGGCTTGCCTTCTATCTTCATCATTAGCCACTTTGGGTTGCCATAATAAAGTATAAATCAACAACTGATAACATTATAAATACAAGTTTGCAACTTTAACAAAAACTATGATTTGTATGTATTTTTCATACAAAAGATGTCTGCATACATTTTTCATATAATAGGTAGCAACACTGCTGTTATCAGAATATTAGTACATATCCATTTAGAGAAAATAAACAAGTCTTTGAAAAATTTCAGGTCATTGCTAGGGATTTAAGATTTACCTAAAGTGTGAGCAAAGAAAGAATGAATAAAGACTTAAAGCACTACTCTAGAGCAACTCTGTCCAACACAGTTCTCTGCAATGATTGAAATATTCTGTGTTTGTGTCATCTTCCAGGCATCCTCAAACTATGGCCCACCGGCCACATGCAGCCCACCAAGGACATTTATCTGGCCCACCTGGTGTTTTTGCCGCTGCTGCCAGTCCTACTTAGCAGCTGACTCGACCTGGGGCCCACAGTCCGGCCCTCCAATGGTCTGAGGGACAGTGAACTGGCCCCCTGTTTAAAAAGTTTGAGGATCCCTGATAGTAGCTGCTTGACACATGAGATAACCAACCACCTGAAATAGGACCAGTGCAATACTGAAGAACTGAAATGTAAACAACAGCTCACTCTGTTGCCCTGGGTAGATTACCATGACATCATACC
>NW_003853028.1:0-1343 GCF_000181295.1 Otolemur garnettii
TCAAATCTTCTTTTGTTCGGATCCTCTCCCCCAACCCTTTCTCCTCCTCTGAGTACACTAGAGGCGTGGAGAGAGTCTGGCAGGGTATAGTGGGAAGAATGTGCAGGGGCTCTACAGGGTCTCTGGCCACCTCTCTGGACACTTGGTCTGTATAGGCATTGCCCCTCTACACAGGATAATTTTCAGTCTGATTGCCTTGGCAGTGATGACAGCTACTTTGGTAGGCAGCCATATGGCTTCTAGGGGAGCTATTATCTCCTCTTGATTCTGTATTTCCTTTCCCCCTGAACTGAGGAATCCCCTTTTTCTTATAGAGCTCCAGGGGCATACATGGTGGCAAGTGCATATATGCTATCATAAATATTTACAGTCTTATGTTTACCCCACCACAGGGCTTTGGTAATGGCAATCAGTTCTGCTATCTGAGCTGAAGTCCCGTGCCCTAAAGCTTGTGCCCGTATCATTTGATCATAATTCACAACTGCGGCCCCTGCATACCTTACTCCCTGGTGAACATAACTATTGCCATCTGTGAAGAGGTCTACAACCTCTGGACTTTCCCAGGATTTGTCTTACAGATCCACTCTCAGCCTTTGCAAAGCTTCTAAAATGTCCGGGCAGTAATGAAGAGGTTCCTACAGCTCGTCATTGGAGAGGAGGGTGGCTAGATTCAGAACAGTTATCTTTGAAAATTGTACCTGAGGTGGGTCTAATAAAAGAGCTTGGTATTGAGTTATTCTGACATTTGACAGCCACCTGTCATGAGGGCTTCCAAGTAAGGCCTCTACTGAGTAGGGGGGCCATGATCTGCAGTTCTTGGCCCAAGGTCAATTTAGATGCTTCCATTACCAAAAGGGCAGTGGGTGCCACTGCTCTGAAACAATTAGGCCATCCTGCAGCAACCAGATCCAGTCTTTTGGAGAGATATGCAACAGGGTGCTTCTGGGGGCCAAGCATCTGGGTTAGTACTCCTTTGGCAGTACCTCTGGTTTCTGCCACATGAAGTTGAAAGGGTTTATTGGGGTTTGGGAGAGCTAGGGCTGGAGCACTTACTAGGGCTTGCTTCAATTTTGGTAATGCCTTTTCCTGTGTTTCAGTCCAGTTTAGTCCCTCCCCTTTTCCTCCAGTGGCTGCACATAAGCATCTAGCAATTTCTGCCAAACCTGGTATCTATAGCCCACAGTATCCCACTATTCCTAAAACTTCTCCCACCAATCGTTTTGTTTGGGGGTGTAGGATTTGAAGATCATGGCCCAAATTTGGGCCTGAGATACGGCTTTCTTTCTGCCCTATAACTCATAAGTGAAATAAGTGGCAGTTGAGGTGCATATATATGCCTTTTT
>NW_003853028.1:1807-15625 GCF_000181295.1 Otolemur garnettii
CCTGGATTTTGAACTGGTAGGTGGGGAGTACTCCACGGATATTGGCAAGGGACTAAAATCCCTGCCTCCTGTAGTCTCTTGATGTGTATAGCAATTTCTTGTCTAGCTTTAAGGGGATAGGATATCGTTTAACTTGTACTGACTCTGCTGTGCTCAAAAGTTGAACTACAGTGGGTGGTTGATGGGCAGCTAAGCCTGGGGGGTTTGTCTCAGCTCAGACTCCTGGGACAGCCTTCTACAATGTCTGCAGATGAGGTGAGCCCTTCACTCTTTGGGCCCCATCATCGAGAAGACGATATTCTTTCTATAGGAGGCAAGTTACAAGTATGGCTGGGGGCGCTTATTTTGATGGGGGCATGATACTAAGTTCTACCCACTCTGTTCCACAAGAAATAGTGGCTTGTAATTTATGGATTAGGTCCCTGCCCAGTAAAGGATATGGGCAATCAGGCATGACCAGGAAGGAAGGGTGATAGTTCCAAATTAGTTATTCTAGTCAGAGTCTTGGGATAGGCTTTAGTGTTTCCAGTAGCCACTTGTATTGGTGTTCAATACTCAGATAAGGGGCCCTTGGCGTGGGTCAGCACTGAGTATGTCACCCCAGTATCAACTAAAAATTTCACAGGCTTGTCCCCTATTTCCAAGGGGCTCCCAGGAGCTGAGGGGGATGGAGTCCTGGCCCCATCATTCCAATTCCAGTAAGATGGGTCAGAGGGCTCCTTCTTTCATTCTGGACACTCTTTCTTCCAGGGGCCCAATTCCTTGCAATATGCACATTTTTTGCCTTTAGGGGGTCCTTTTCCTATTTCCCCCCTTCTCTTGAGGGCCACTTCCTGCTTCCTTGTTCTAAGTGCTGTTTGCCTGTGGGCTCCTGGGTTCGATGGGTATGGAGCTCTGGCCCCCTCATTCCAATACCATTCAGACTGGGGCAGAGGACTCCTTTCTTTTTGGACACTCATTCTTCCAGGGGCCCAATTCCTTGCAATATGTACATTGGTCTTCCTTTAGTGGAGGTCCTTTTTATATTTACCCCATTTTCTTGGGGCCCACTTCCTGCTTCCTTGTTCCAAGCAGTTGCCGCCCTTCTGTTCCTGTATAGCTGTGACTAATACTCGAGCTAGCTTCTTTGACTGACATACCTCAGGATCATCTCAGTTATTGTAAACTCCCTGGGCAACCTCAACGAAATCAGATAGTAATTTTCCCTCAAGTCCTTCTATCCTCTGAAGTTTACTTTTTATATCTGTTGCCAACTGGGAAAGAAAAGCAATATTAATAGCCCTCCAGTTGTTGGGGGCCTCTGAGTCAACAGGTGTATATAACCAGTAGGCCTTCATCAAGTGTTCCAAGAACACTTGCTGAGGGTCTCATCTGATTTTTGGATTGTTTCACTTACCTGTGATAAGTTAGTAGGTTTCTGCACTGCTGCCTGAAGTCCCCTCAGTAGGGTCTGGAGATAATAGGTGAGAGCTGCCTTATGCACATCAGAGTTTGGGTTCTAGCAGGTCTTGAACTAGGAAAAGCTGCCCTTATTTGTTCGGGGTCTGTGGTGGGCTGATCACTATGTCCTAAGACATGTTTTCTGGCTTCTCTTAGAATTTGTTATTTGTTCTCTTTCCTCTGAAGTGAACAAACTTCATAGCAGCTGCTGACAGTTATCCCAGGTGGGCTGATGAGTATAATAGACAGACTCCAACAAAAATATTAAAGCCTGGGGTTGGTCTGAGAAGGATGGATTCTGTTGTTTCCAATTATATAAATCACTAGTAGTGAAGGGGATGGCATGTCCATCCAGAGTAGGTTGGAAAGTTTGCCTTAGGGGTAAAATGGGGACAGGAGGAGTTGGTTCAGGTGATGCAGATTCCTGAGGCAGCTCAGCTTTCCTTGGGCTGGTCTGGTAGGAATGTCCACTTCGGGTATGCAGTGGACTAATCACATGATCTGGTTTCGGAAAAGGAGCTGAAGGACTCAGATCATGATCTGGTCCAGGGCTATGGTCTGGCTTTTGGGGAAGGGCAGGACAATAGTGGGCAGAGAATCGTGGGGGGTACCCACTCCTCAGGTTCTGCTTGAATAACTGGAACCCGCTTGTTTCCTATCCCTTTTACACTTACCCTGACCTTCTGGGGGTTTAACCAGAAAAATAGTCCTCTCCTTTTTGCTCTTTAAACAAAGATTTTATAATAAGATGGCTTCTCAGTACATGTATCAATCCAGACCTGGATATATGGAATTTGGCTTGGGTGACCTAGTCTTCCAAAGAGAACTCGCCAGACATGACAGGCTATCTGAAGGTCTCTAGTGCCCTCTAGTGGCAAGTTACACCAAAGGTGGGACAATCAGGGGTTCTCAAACTTATTAAACAGGGGGCCAGTTCACTGTCCCTCAGATCATTGGAGGACCGGACTGCAGGCCCCGGGACTAGTCGGCTGCTAAGCAGGACCAACAACAGCAGCGAAAACACCCGGCAGGCTGGATGAATTATCTAGGCGGGCTGCATGTGGCCTGGTGAAATGTTCTAGGTGGGCTGCATGTGGGCCGCAGGCCATAGTTTGAGGATGCCTGGATGGAAAGCTGTCACTGTATATCCATGTGAAAGTGCCTGCTTCTGGAAGTCCTTAAAATTGCTAAGGAGGCAAGATAAGGGGGTAGTACGAGGAAGACTGGCCCATTGCTTACAAAATTCTTTTGCACCATAAATGGTGGTATATTGATTTATGAATATTTGGTCCTCTATTCAAACAGAAAGAAGAAGCTTTCTTAGCCAACGGTTCCAGCAACACTATGCTTGCTAAATCCTCCAGCAAGGCAACTTGTTTCCTCAAAGCAGTATTACAGGTTTGAGGTAAATGGAAAGAAAGATTGGTGCAGAGAAATTAAAAGGGGTAGGTCCCTATAATCATCATGTAGAAAGATACAATAGTGGGCTGGATATGCTCTGAGGGAGACGTATCGCCCTGGGAGTTCTAGATAAAAATCTAGAAGAGTAAACACTGCCCCTCTATGTGGATATAGGAGAAACAGTACTGGCCATGAAAATGGGGGGAGGTTATATGGGGTAAATTATCTATACTATCAGGGGTTATGTGCAGTTAGGCAAGAGAGTAACTGATTTTTTGTAATCATTTTGTATAGAAACAGAAGCGGTATATGACACTTGCAATTACAAGAGGGAAAACAGAGCAATTATACAGGAGGGAAAACAGAACAAGTATATCAGAGGGAAAACAAAACAATTTTAAACTGGACACTCGGTCAGCCAGTTACAATAGCAGTAGTGAGGTGGCCAGCTTCCCATTGCTCATTACCTCAGTCTCCCATTTCTAATTCTGAACTTTTCTTACTTCTGATGGGGTCAGTGTCTGGTGTCACTTAAAGGGAGGGTCCCTTCACTTCAGTCAGGGCCACTCTGATCTTATGGTTGCTGCTGTGTTCAATTGTATCCATGTCGCCTCGTACACATTAAGCATAAGGAAGCCAGTTTATCAGACTTTCCAGTGCACTGACCCTATCCCAGCTCCCACTGCACAGATCAGGAAATTCCACTGATCTCTGTGCCCTGAATGTGACTGAAGACACATTGGTTTCCCCTAAACTTCCTCAGGACTCTATTTCTGGTGATAACTCTAGGGTCATTTTGGTCACTACACTGATTTTCTGACTTTTATGCATGTGGGAGAGTCCTTATGTTGCTAAACCAACCACACCACAACAATGTTTTGTGTTTAGAGTCTTCAACTGTTAGAACAGGATATAACTGTAGTGAAGTTTCCCAAATGAAACCGTTATCCGGAGAGTAAGCCTCAGACCCTGGCACGAAACCAGTTCTTATTCACAACCTGCACCTGCACTGGGCTGTGTCTGTGCTTTGTGGGTCCTGGACGCCCCCCGAGGCTGCACCCCGCAGGAAGTTCCTGTCTTGGCACAGTCAGCTGTCCCCTGGCTGTGTCCTGCCCACAGTAATACACAGCTGTGTCATTGGGACTCAGACTGATCATTTGCAGATGCAGAGTGTTCTTGTTGTTGTCTCTGGAAATGGTGAATCGACCCTTCATGGAGTCGGTGTAGTTTATGCTACCACCATTACCAATGATGTATGAGACCCACTCAAGCCCCTTCCCTGGAGCCTGGCAGACCCAGTCCATCTAGTAGGTGCTGAAGGTGAATCCAGAGGCTGCACAGGAGAGTCTCAGGGACTCTCCAGGCTCCAAGCTGGATCAAGCCTCCCCTAGACTCCGCCAGATGCACTTCACACTGGACACCTGCAAACACAGACACACCTGGTCAGAAACCTTAACCCACAACCTCTGTTCTCTCACATTCACTCACATACTCCAAGTCTCCAGTTCCCCATGAGTCACCTTGTAATAGAGCAATGAGGACAAGCCAGCTCAGCCCAGACTCAATGGTGCATCGTGTGTTCAACCAAGACCAGTGAGTGGGCAGACATGGGAGTCCCAGGGCTGAGGCTCCTCTCCCAAAGCTGCAGGGTCAGTGCTGAGCTGGTTTTCATGGGCAGAGGGAGGCCCTATTTGCATGTCCTCCCATTATATAGGAGGTCTGGAGTGGGAAGCTGGCAGAAGGCAGGAAGTATTCTATTGTTAAAAAATGTAGTTCTTATTAGGGTATCTAGTTTACACTGAAACATGAGTCTAAGTGACAGATATCAACATTCTCTTCATTGACATGTGTATAGAATAGAACCCACAATCAGGGGTGCACTGTGTGATGTTTGTGAGAGCTACCATCTGGTTAGAGGGAGCTTGGGTTTCTGGGCCTGTTCTTCTCACCACTGGACCTGAGTGCCTCTTGTAACAACTCCAGGCTGGGGATTGTCATGAGTCTTATAGTTAGCAAAAATTCCTACTTATCATGAGAACATTTCTGATTTTCCCGCATTCTAATGTTTGCCTAAATACATAGAAAACCTGGGTTCACAAAGGAGCTGGGTTCATGCAATGTGGTTTCAGGACTATTCCTACTTCATGTGTTATTATCCATCTTTTCTTTACTCTTTTCCTACTGAATCCAATTATTTGTTTAATTGTGTTAATGTTAATGAAGTACTTTTAACATATAGTGAAGTTCACATATTTAAAGGTTATTAATAAACAATGAGATAGTCATCACCATGTGTAAGACAGTGAACAGGCCAATTCTCAGTATTTCATCTTTTTTTTAAAATGCCTCCTTATTCCCCTTCCCTTCTCCTATTCTTTCTACTGATCTATTTCATGTTACAGTACATTATTATCTATTTTTTACAATTTATGAAAGTGGAATCCTGCAATATTATAGGCAGAATGGGGACATGAGCCCCCATTATTGGCAAGTGAAAACAATCCCAGAAGAAAGGAAAAATTAAAAAGCTGAGTGAGTCAGAACAAAGTCAGCTAGTTTATCTTTATATCAGCCACTGCTAAATTTCTTATCTGATCAAGTTTCCTGCTTTTCCTAGAACTCTGACCTATTGGGGATACAGCTTACTAACACATCTGCTGCATCTGTGAACTATCTGAAGAAATAATGGCCACAGAATATGCTGTGGCAAGGTCTGGAAAGATACATTAACTAGGCCAGTTCTTGCCCAGTATACAGCCAAAGCAAATAACCATTGTGGTGATTTGCATTTGGCTGAGGCAGAGATCAAGGGAATAGCTCAAAACCTGAAATGCAGGTAGGAGAGCTTATATCCCTTATCACAGAGGAAGACCCTCTGTGGTAGTGATGAGAGGAAAATTCCTTTCTCCCACAAATTCTACAGAGGAGATTAATGACCATGGCATTTTACTCCACAGTGAATTAGCAGAGTTTAACACCTCACTAGGAATCTGTGTGTGTGACCTCAGACAGGAGGCTGCCCCCACACAAGGCTCAGGGTTTAGACTTCTCAAGACTGCTCAGACCCTTAAAATTAATGATTATAGAAACAATAGGAGCCCACTCAGAGAAACTGCTGAAGTCTTTGTCCTCTTCCTTAGCTGACCCTCTGGGCTAATGTACAAATGGCCTTCAAAAAAACTGAGTGGAACTGACACTCAGGGCCAGCACCAGAACCCCACAAGCAACCCCTCAGGCGATGGTCCCCTGAGTTCCCATCTTTGAAAATTCTAGTCTGGGTGTCTTGGCTTCTTCTTTCTTGTACTTTCTAACTTTATATTTCTTCAGTCTGTCACTGCCAAATCCACAGGTCTTAATGGACCCGGTCCCTAGGGCAGGACCCCAGCAGAATATATACTTTTATTTCTTTGGTTTCCTTAATTCCGCATAAATCCGTGTGAACTCAGCCATGGTGTAGTGTTTACCAAGCAAGCTAGTAGAGTTACTAAGAATGAGTGAATTCCAATTCATAAACTTACCAAGTTTGCATGTTTATCACGGTACTGACTGATATTCATATTACTCCCAATATGTTGGTTTCATAGACAAAGCTGCAACTCAAGTGGAAGATGAGACAGCAGAGAAAAGAGCATTTTTCCTTCCATAGTAACAAGAACAAGAGCATCTCCACTGTAATCACCATCACCAACAACAGCCCACAGGGCCGAGCTGCACATCAGCACTACCTGTTTAATACCTCAGACACGGAAGTGGTATATGGAGAGAAAGGGTGGAAACGGGGGAAACCAAAGCTTCCAGGGAGAAGCAGGCCCAGAATATTGGTCCATCTTAGGAAGCGGCCAGCAGGAGGCACATAGGACAGGAATGGATTGCATTGTTTATAGAAGCAGGTACTGGATCCTGTGAACCTGAGTATAGTCAGGGTTGGATCCTTTGAACTTCCTTGTGGTCTCTGAGTTGTGGTGCTGCTATTTTATTTCCCTTGAAGCCTTTTGCTGCAGTGTTGGGGACATATGACAAAATGCTTCCTCACAGATGTTAGCATGAGGAAAAATCCATTCGTATTTCTGAGATGCATCCAGGCCCACCTTCCCCATGACAAATACAGAACTACGGAATTAATCTTCAAAGCAAGGATGTTGTATGAGAAACAACAAACCTGAAATCTTAGGGACACTTGAGTAACACCACCAAACTGGTGTGGCAGTGGTCTTCACTAGGGTTACATTCAGAACTATTGCTGCTCTCCATCATGCAGATCATAAACTTTAAGCCACAGGGAAATTTATCAGTGAGAAGATTGAAGGAGACATACCTAGCCCAGGCCATGGCAGAGATGATTTGTGGAAAATCAAAAAGACGCTTTACAATAGTGGAAGAGGGAAGCACAGGCAGACCAGCATCACCTCTAGAGGAGGCACAGGGACATGGCAGAGATCATAGCAGACCCAGGGTCATGATCCCAGCCTAGAAACTTGTCTCATTGTGAAGGTCAAGGACTGCCTACCCAAGCAATGCCCTTCTACCGTGTCTACAACTGGCAGGTAAAATTAAAACTAGAATGTGCCTGGGAGAGAAAAAATACACTGTCTCCAAGAAAACATAAAGTAAATACAAAGCCTGGTGGGAAATACCAATAGAGGATCCTGGAGCAGCCTAATGTCTGTGCTCATGCCAGAGAGAATCTTCAACACCAGCAGCCACTGCATCAAACACGGGACATGCAGACTGAGCAGCTTCACACAACTTCCACAGTAAATGCCTAGAAAGGACAGGATGTGTCACATACAGGAGGAAATGTACATAAAATAAGAAGCCAAGGGACTATCAAACCTGACATGTCTGGCTTAGACGGAAAACATAAACTATATCATTACAAATTTAACAGTTTACACTGAGAGACCAACAGGATGGCTGAGTAGAGACACTGTTCATCAGATCCTGTCCTGAAGAGTAGAGGATTGGCCCGAGGAGAGCGGAGAAGAATTGTGGACCACTGGAAGAGACAGCAGTGAAATGTGAGGACCCGTCTGAGAGGAGCTGTCAAGCTAAGGGAGGAGAATAGAAAAGAGAGGTCACCAATGCAGACCAAATCCAGGGGACCTAGAACCTCATGAAAGGGTGAGGGGTTCTCCTCTCTCACCTGGGTTCCTCAGGGTGGGATAGGAGAGCCCCTAACCCTTCCAAGGGTGGGAGTCAACAAAGGACTCTCATTCCATGCTTTGAGGGATGCTACAGCAGAGTTAGAGCCAGCATTTCTGTGGCTATGGGAGGAATATAGCCAGACCCACAGTTCTCCTGGGGAGAGAGAACAAGTGTGGGGCCCCCACACTCCATCTCACCTTAACTTTGTCTCCAGTGGTTGCTTAGAGAAGGGGCAGAGGGCATGTCCTGCCAATGTACCAATCAGAACTTTGCTGCCAACTTCAAATGGATGTAGCAGACCCTCTAGCCTGGGAACAGGTTCAATAGCGTTTGAGGTGACCCAGAACAGTCTTAAGCTTAGTTGTCATGTCATCAGCTTCAGTCTGCACTGTGGTCCACACCTGAGTGAGCTCTCAGAGAGCCTCACGGGAGGTTACATGCTCAGTAAGACCCAGGGTCCAAGCAGACCTATGAACCATGGGGTAGGTCTGATCCAGCCAGTATAAACAGAATGTAACCGTAAACAGAACAAATGCTAAACACTCATCCAAAAGCGGCTGAATCAATTGGGGTTCACAATGCTACAGACTAGTACCCAGCAATGACACTTACAATGTGTAGCTATGTACATTAGTCAAGACTCATGTAAAAAGGCATAATGAAAATGATCAAAATGAGTTCCCAAATTACACAAGTGGTAGAACTGTGTGATTAAACAGGAATTGTAAAGTTACTGTAAATAGTTTCTTAAAATAGACGTATATAAAAGCAAATGTAGTCAGAATGCAGGACCAGATGGGTCATCTTAGCAGGGATATGACGGTATTAAGAAATATTCAAATAGAAATGTTCAAAGTGGTAAAAAATATTAGAGTACGAAATAATCAACCCTTTCACAGTGTCATAAGCACAGTGGTTTCATCTTACAAAAGAACCCATGACCTTGCAAATAGGTCTGAAGAATTACAAACATAAAATGCAGAGAGAAGCAGAACATCACCCTGGAGAGAACAGGTTTAACTGGAATCACAAAATCAAACCTGTCAGGTAAGAAAAATTAATATCACAATGATCAGTAGGGTTCTTCACCATGATCGATGGGTCAATGACAGATCCAAGAATTTCTGAAAATCTCCAGCCAGGTGCACACACAGAGACACACACACACAGCACCAATACTCCCATGTGCATGTGAAACAACTAATGTTAATTTCTCCACAGAACACACATGTCTTCCATTTTATTATGTTACTGATTTAACTAATAGTTTATTAACTGTGTGAGATGTGGTCCAAAAGTATATTCTTCAGTGTGTATGTCTATAAATTCCAATCTCAATAAGTGAATATATTTACATACAAATTTACATGTTTAGGTACAACTGAATCTTAATACCATTTTTGCCAAAACTGGATTAGAAAATACACTGGAAAAAAAAAAAAAGAAAAAGAAAATACACTGGCATTGCGTGCTAAGCTATCTGTTGGTTTATTTCCCATGGACACAAGCACCATCCCCCATAAACTCCAGGGAGGTGCCAGTATCTCATACTTCAGCCTCCAGGAGGCTCTGAGGCAGGCCCCATGGTGCACCCCTACCTCCTGTAGGAACCCTGCACCCAATGAAAGGACAACCCTGAGTCTGGCTCCAGGGCACATGGGCACGAGGGCACAGATGTAAGTTCCCTCCTGACCAGCAACAGTGTGCAGATAACACGCACTCTGCCAGGCCAGGAGAAGCCAGCACTCGGGTGGGCATTGGTTCTCCATTGCTGAGACAAGAGCCATAGTGGGGGTACAGCCAGTGGGTCCTGGGTGTTTGGGGAACCTGGTTAGCAGCAGGAATGGGCCTGGCATCAGTAGGAATAAGGACTAGAAAGGTGATTCACCAGACATGGAGAGGGGACACCAAAAGACCAGGAGCTTCAGCAGGAGAATGAGGAAGAGAAGCCACCTGAGGGTGATGGCCAGGAGCCAAGTGGGGGGAAAGACACACTGAAATGAGGGTTTTTCCCTACACCACTCAGATAAGTGGCAAAAGATAAATCAAACTCCCCAGACACACAGAGTCATCTCTGAGACATGTTTCTTACTGAAAGCCAAACACAGTATAGGAAACACAAAACCTTCTCAGGACACTACAGATGTGGATCCGTGTTGCAAGGATTTTAATGAGAGTCTGTATGTAGCAGATAACTGAAAAAAAGTCTTAAAACTTTACCTTAATTGGGTTCCAAGTCATTCTCTTTCAGATGTAAGAAGCCAAGGCCTTACTAGAAATCACTAACAGTTGTGACAATGATAAAGATAGAGAAGAGAGGAAACACCAGGGGCTGGAAGGAAACCTCAGCTTCCCTTTGCATCTTCTTCCCCCCCTCCCCCCACCCCGAGCTGGGGGATGAGCTCCTCTGGAGGCTGCACCCCCAGGAGGGTTGTGTCTGGGCTCACACTGCCGTCCCCTCACTATGTTCCTCGCACAATAATATATGGCCGTGTCCTCAGTCCTCAGACTGTCCATTTGCAGATACGCAGTGTTTTTTCCATTGTCTTTGGAGATGGTGAATCGGCCCTTCACAGAGTCCAGGTAGTATGTGCTACCACCATAACTAATGAGTGAGACCCACTCCAGGCCCGTCCCTGAGGCCTGGCGGACCCAGCTGATGCCATAACTGTTTAATGTGAATCCAGAGGCTATACAGGAGAGTCTCAAGGACCCTCCAGGCTGGACCAAGCCTCCCTCAGACTCCACCATCTATACTTCACCCTGGACACCTGTAAACACAGAGACACCTAGTCAGAAACCTCCATACACACCCTTTGTTCTCTCTCTCACATCCACTCACACCAAGAGTCTCCAGTTCCCCATGCATCACCTTGTATTAGAGCAATGAGGAGAAGCCAGCTCAGCCCAGACTCCATGGTCTGTGTTCGGTCCTGAGTGGGCAGACCTGGGAGTTCCCAGGCTGGGGCTCCTCTGCCAGAGCTGAAGGGTTTTTCATGGGCAGAGGGAGGCCTTATTTGCATGTGCTCCTACTATATAGGAGGTCTGGGTGGGACACTGAGTGAGGGCAGGGCCAGAGCAGGTGTGACTGTGCTGGGGCAGGAATGTGACAAGGGAGACATTTGATATAATATGAATTCCTTACCTGAGACTGTGATGTGATGAGTCCTGAGCATACATCATCTTGTTTCATGTTTGCACATGGACATGGATCATGTGTGGCTGGTGTCCCCGAGTCTTCCATGTTAAAATTTGAGGGTCACCCCAGAGCATGGGGCTCTGAGTTCTAGAATCTGACCTGATATTCTCAGCACTGGGCACCCCTGAATCCAGCACTGAACTGGACTTGCTTAGTTTGGTCCCAATAGTTGTGTACTGAGAATTTGTGTGATTTTGCCATCTGTTGACTTTCACTCAACTCATGGACAGGACTCAGGTTGATGGAGTTGAATTTTCAGGGATATCACACATTTAACATATCATCCATCTTTCTATCAGTTTTTTCCTATCAATATTTTTTATCTACTTGCAATAAATTTAATGTTGAATAATTGAAATGGAAGGAAGTTTATATATTGAAGGTGTGCTACTAATAAGTATCGACCTATCCATATCCATTATTATTAGGGTGAGAAATAAGTTCCTTTTCTCATTTTCTTCCATTTTTCCATATTTCCATCTTTCTTCTTCCATTCTCATACCACTTCCCTGGGCAGATATTAGTCTTGGTTAGGATACTTTACATCAGTTTCTATTTTCTAGAATTTATTTAAAAGGAACATTATCCCATAGTATTGGCTTATTTATCAGCATAAATACTTGGAAACACAGCCGTGTTGCTGAGTGTGCCAGACACTCCCTCATTATAGTGATTTGTACTATTACCATGAACAGATTCATGTAACATTTTTATTCTGTTGCTGATCAAAATACATTGTTTTAGTTTTCTACATCTTAAAAATGTATCTTCCTCTCAGCTGGATATAGACACAAATGAAAAAGATTATTTTCTTTTATTCTTAGACCAATATCATCAAAAACAGAAAAATTGAAAAAGCTGCAATTTGGCAAACATTCGTTCATACTTCAGCTACTTGAATTTATAAGGGTAATAACAAACCTGACATCTGGGGAGGGGCAAGCTTTTGCAGGAATACACAAGGCAGGGAATTAGCTGATCTTGAGAAGAGGGTGCCACACTCAGTTTAGGCTTTGAGAGGATGAAGCTATGAATGTGTAGTTCACTGCTGGAAGCTGAGTGTGGTGAAGGCTTTATGGTGGTAAATTCTCAGGGGCCGCGTGCTCATGGTCATTCCTATTCTCTTGTTTCTGTCCTGTAGAGCAGGGAGGGTCACAAAAATCTCCCTTCTCAAAGGTTCTGTCTGGTAGAGAGGGACAGGACAACTTCTGAAATGCATTAAGATTCTCCATCCCCTCAGCACTATAGAATTAAAGAACTATTCTGCAGCAAAAAACAAAAAAACGTCAAAACTCGCATCTTGGGGCACGGAAGGACTCCATAGGAACTGGGAGGGAAACAGAATTTTCACAAAGGTTTTTTCACAACACCCTCCACACTTTCCTGTAAAATAAAAGGCTTGATCTTCAGGGAAGAGCATCAAATCTGGAAGCTGACGACTCTGATGGAAAAACACTGGTTCTATAATAGAAAACTATAAATAATAATGAGACAGTCTGCCCAGAAGAAGGGGCAGGAAAACTGGGGCCATCAGCTCACGTTATGAAGAGGCAGCAGCATCTGGAAGGCAGCACCCAGACCCAGGGTCCCAAGGTCTCCTTAGAATCACAGCTCAAGAGAAGGTCAGAGACTCTGACTTTAGTCCCAAACCTTCCACACACTGACAATTGTCAGCTAAGTTTCACAATGGAGTGTGTGTGGATAGTTTGAATGGACAGAGCCTCTGCAGGAGATCACAGGGGAGAACATGAAGCCAAGCAAGGAGCAGAGATAAGGTGTCACTGGGGAATCTGAAGTCTCTGATGGATGCAGAAGGACCAGATTCAACCCTGGTCACCACTGCAAACATAGACTTCAGCAGTACCTCTGAAGAGGTTCAGAAAAAGCTGTAGACTAAGTGCCTAGCAATGATAAAATATGGGAAACTACAGGCAGAAAATGCATCCAATAAACTAACAAGGCAACATAAACTTTCCAACACAACCTGTCTAGTTATCAACATGAATATAAGATATATCAGAGCGAAAGACTGAAGCTATGGTAGACAAATGATCTGAACATGACAGAGCATTAGAGCTATCTAACTAATGAACATATTTAGTTAAATCTATACATGAGAACAGGGGAAGACCACAGGGTCAGGGAGTGACTCTGTGGACAGATGGAAACATTAATATCTGATGGAGTTTCATGACAGTCAGAAGCACAGTGCTCTGCATAGAAGGAGCCTTGTGCACACTCAGCAGTGGGGTTGGTTCATCCTGCAAGTCAAGATGGGGCTTCAGAAATGTCATTGGAAGTTATGCAAACCAAATTGCAAAGACAAAAAGGAGTGAGGAAAACAGGAATGATTATATAAAATTGTAACAGCGATGTGTTTCAAAGGGAACTGAGAAGTTGAGTTGCTGGTGTTCAGGAAAACACACTGAAATTTCCAAACACACATATTTTGGTGAGAAGATTGAAAACACATTTGTTCAATCTGTGAGATTCCCCACAAATTCAGTAGATTTTCAGCCTAGATTAGGCAGATATATGTCCACACTTTACTCTCCACAAATATGCAACAGTAAAGAGTAGCTTGTGTATTCTGGATATTCATCTTCTGTTGTATGAACACCCTGCAAATATCA
>NW_003853029.1:0-1429 GCF_000181295.1 Otolemur garnettii
AGTGAGGCCATAATGAATATTCATAGTATAATTTAAGTTTCCATTGTTCATCTCATATGTTTTGTTTGTTTGTTTGTCTTGTCTAAAGCTAGGACCTCAGCTCATCGAAGTTATTATTTAATAAATTTCCAGTAATGAAATAATTACCTCCCCATAATACATTCATTCATGTTTTCCCTGATTTTTTGTACTGAACTGGATCCTATAAACATTTCTTCTTGTCAGTTGTCCCAATGTTAAGCTTATGAGCATATTAGTAGTGGATGGAAGAGAAACACTGCAAGAGGAAGAGCCTTCTCCTCCTGGTTGCTGTGAGCTCTCTCCTGCTCACTCCTGTTTACAAAGTAGCCCCTGGTATGTGCAACACCCACATGCTCACTTCTGAGTAAGTTTCCCTAAAAGTGATTTTCTGGTGGGTCTGCCAATGTTCCTGATGGCTTCCTACTCAAGTTTTCCAGGTACAATAATGGAAGAATTCCCTATGACTTTTGGGAAGATCCCAGTAGGAAACAAACAAACAAAAAACAAAAAACAAACAAACAAAAAAAACCACCAAGTCAGTTTATTAGTAAGTTTTCTCCTTGTCTCTGGAGGTGTTTTCCTCTAGCCAGCCTCCTCCTGTCCTTACTGAACTTCTCTTCACACTTATCCACCAGTCAGTAGAGCACAGTTACACTTTCTCCAGTGAGGTCCGAATCTCAGCTTTGTAGAGGCTCTTTTCCATATTTGTTTCTTCCTTTGTTACTTTGCCTGAGACTTTGAGGTGGTAACACTTCTCCATACTCTGCTATTTCTGCACTCTTTGAAGCCTCTCAGCTCTTTAAAAATCAAACAACTACTTTATTTTTATAATAGAATTTTTCCATTCAAATTACTATATAATTTCTATCTATTGACTGGACCTTGACTATTAAAGAACTAGTATCCAGAGTAGTCCCAAGAAATGCAGAGATGAGATGTGAAGATTAGTTCTGAATACAATCCTGAGCTTTTTGTAAATGGGAGTTAGGATGATAATTTTTGTAAACCAACATGAAGAGTAAACAAACCAGAGTGAGAATGGTGGGGAATTGAGAAAATAAGTCACAATGATACATAGATTACATGAAAGACAAAAAGATAGAATGGGGAGGTCTAATGTAGCTGATGACTGCAGACAGCATGGAACCATGTGAACAGCTTTATTTACATAGTGCGCAAACAAAGTTGCTTATATTAACAATGTTGCATATCAGCAAGGAAACCAAGTGGGAATATTTTCATCTTTCAAGGTTGAGGGGAAGTAATAGTAAATGGGGTAAGGATTAACTTTAGGTTTTTTCTTTTGGATTATGAAGTTCTGTATAGAACCTGGTTATTAAGCTTTTGTCTGATTCAAAATATCCTTTCCCATTGGGTAGGTTGTCTATTTGCTTTGGTTTTTGTCTCC
>NW_003853029.1:3103-7924 GCF_000181295.1 Otolemur garnettii
AAAAATACCTCTAGGTCTGATGAATAATGATTGTGCATAAATTATCACAAAAAAGAATAATCCACTATTATTTCCTAACTCATGGGACAAAGGCTTAAAGAAAACACCTAGAACTTATTCATTCTCCCAAGAGAGTAATATATGTATCACATCCCCATTAAACTCACCAGTTTGGCCTATACTGACATCAGATAGATTTTAGATAATGACTATGAATAATCGCAAACATAATCAGGGGCTGACTCTAATTTCATTTGCTAAACCATTTGTATATAACCATATACAAATCACCACAGTCCCCAGTATTGAGATATTGACCTAACTAATGTATTTTTTTCTTCATAACAATTTAAAAGTACTACTTGAAGCAGTTTTCCTTTAATTCTTGGTAGCAGTATCACATCTTCACCCACAAAGGTAGTTTCTCAGTGAGTTCTTCTAGGATTCCAGGCATTTTTCCAATGACTTTAGGGGCACCCCTGCCAAAAGAATTCTAGCGTATCTCAGCAGAATCCCATATGTTGATACCTAGAAAGTTTCACTCTGCTTGTCATCCTGGTCTGCTGCCTGTATCTGCCATTTCTGTATACTTTAGTATTATTGTTACCCTTTATTAGTTAATAATTCCTTATACTATATTCACCTGTTCAAATTACTGATGTGTTTTTCTCTTGTCACTGAACTTTCCAGAGACAGTAGTCTTGTGGCACTGCCTTTGCCACTCTGGGATCTCACACATCACAAAGCCAAAGTAGATGGCATCTCCTTCACTCTAAGTGACCTACAAAGAATAGTTCATGGAGTTCTTCTAAGAGGCCACCATTCTCTTCACCAATGGACCTCTCAATGTCTTATGAGTCTGTTTTCTGGGACCTCTGGGAATATTTAATGGAAAGAGTGAATGTGTAGGTCACATGTGATGAATTTATTCCAAAATCCTTATCTCCAGAAGGTTTTTGAGACCTTTCCCTGAATTATCCTTGGGAAGTTCAGGCATTTCAATAGTTTAGGCTTAGGTGATCAAGAGTTTGTGCCAACCAACAAAATAAATTGTAAAGTATTTTCTGGAGGCATAAGGTAACACGTTAAATATAAAATCTCTGGCAAATGTACCCACATCAATAGATGTTGTAATTTGTTATACTCTTTTCATCTATTTGAAATCCTTAAAATACTATGCATATTGTCCAGGATTTTTGATATAAATTAGCAATATCTTGAAATTCTTTTTATATATAAATGATTTACTCCTGGGATAGACTCCAAACTTATCCTCCTATACCATAGAGAACTCTTAACTTACTTATTAGTCTAGTGGAAATAAAGGGTTATGGGATGCGTCTTAAAGACAATGGACGTTTCTTTTCAACTGACTTTGTCAAATGAGCTAATTTCAAGCAAGGAAGGTGAGTCTCCTCACACATAGTATGACAAACTTCTTTCACTGGTAAGGTGACCCAGAATGACTCAGATTATATAATTGTTATCCAACCAGACATCCCCATGCTGAGTTTCAGCCTCCCCCTCTTTCCCAGTCCATGCTTTAATCTTCGTACATAAGAGACTCAGTGAAGTTATGCATGAAACTTATATGGAAATTGTGTAGTCTACACAATTTAATTCTGTGTTCTGATTTTCAGCAGTATTGAGATTTGAGCTATAAGAAATAGCTATTTTTAATGGATACAATATGCATTCCCTTATTATCTGACTCTCAGTAGAGATGAAAATATAAACAGAAGAGCTTGTCCTCTGTTTTCTATAGGCATCATGGTGTACTCAGAAGAATCCATTCCTCACACAGTACTTTCAGCTGTAATTACTGACCTAATAGTCAAGTAGTGACAAGTGGGATTCCCAAAAAGTTACTTCAGTAGACCCAATTTTGTAATCGAACAGAGGTAATAAGATTAATCATAATGCCAATGAATGACACAGACTACTATCATCCTATTTTTCATTGTTTAGTAGATCAGCACTGCATTCAAACTCAAGGACACAACAAAATTAATACAAAAGTTTCATCTTTGACAGTCTATTTTCTGGAACTACTTTTAACATCAATTTCTATATAATTCATTGTCTAAGCAAGAGACATAAAACTCTCCACTCATTGAACAGAGAAAATTTTATATTGGAAACTCCTAATGAGGCATATAGTTATGAATAAATAACTGAAAAGTCAATAAGAGAACACTACATATCAGAGATATATCAAATATCAGACGCACCTACCGTACCTAAGAGCAAAGTAACAAATAGAAGAGAATGCAATCATTAAAACTGGAAATAAGTAAGGAAGACCCCTCAGACTGAAACTTAGCTCTTTGCTGAAGGAGTCCTGGTTGGCTGTTAATAGTGTGTCTCAGATTTCAGAGTAAGTGTGTCTTGGAACTAGAACCCAGACCACTTGCTGTAGTAAAAACAGTGGTTTTTAACCAATGGTTTTGGCACCTCAAAAGATGGTAGGGTCTTCTATGAGTGCCAGAAAAATGAAACTCTGGATTCAGCTTCTTCTTCAGGAAGAACTTCACCATGCTGGGTGAACAATCACTGGCAAAGTAGCATCCACACTAATAAAGGTATGTATGAAAACCACAGAGAGCAACTAGAAAGGAAAAGGTCCTTTTCTCTTCCTTCCATGTACTAGTCTCTTTCTAATGTTCTGTTGACCAATGTTGATCGAGATCTAACTATAAAAGAGAAATGTGCTTCCCAGAGTCCCAATCCAAACATCAGAAAGCAGAACATTATTTCGTGAGTTTCAAGTTGCGTGGCCATCACTAAATAGCCCAGACAGAAAACTTACAGAACATTTTTCATTTTCCAGTTTCATATCCTATAAAGTACTTCTGTGACTCTTGTATGAATTAAGATTTGTGTGCTGGTACTGTAGGCTTTAGAATTGTATTCATGTGTGTTTTTTTTTTTTTTTATTAAATCATAGCTGTGTACATTAATGCAATCATGGGGTACAATGTGCTGGTTTTACACACAATCTGAAATGCTTTCATCAAACTGGTCAACATAGCCTTCACAGAATTTTCTTAGTGATTGTGTTAAGACATTTATATTCTACACCTACTAAGTTTCACATGTACCCTTGTAAGATGCACTGTAGGTGTGGTCCTACCAACTACTCTCCCTCCACGTATCCTCCCCCCTTTCCTCCCCTTCCTCTACTCTTTCCCCTTCTTCTTGGGCTATAATTGGGTTATAGCTTTCATAAGAAAGCTACAAATTGGTTTCATAGTAAGACTGAGTACATTGGACACTTTTTCTTCCATCCTTGAGGTACTTTGCTAAGAAGAATATGTTCCAGCTCCATCCATGTAAACATGTAAGAGGTAAAGTCTCCATCTTTCTTTAAGGCTGCATAATATTCCATGGTACGCATATACCACAATTTATTGATCCATTCATGGGTCAATGGGCACTTGGGCTTCTTCCATGACTTAGCAATTATGAATTGGGCTACAATAAACATTCTGGTACATATATATTTCTTATAATGTGATTTTTGGTCAGCAGACCCCTGCTATCTAGTTGCCAGAGACCTTTTGAATTCCCTCACTTGAGACTGGGTGCTGACTGGGACAACTGATTTGGAGATCTCTGACTGGACCAATTACCCGAGGACTGCCTAAAGTGGTACCCTGGGGGTGTGGTTGTGGGAAGGTTTGATTTTCCTTTTCCAGTTTTTGCCTGTGAGGGGCAGGGTGACTTAATAGCTGGTATTTCTCCACAGCTGAGACTTCAACCCAGAGTAACTAATTTACTAGGGTAGGACAGAGACCAGCTGAAAACAAGACAGAGCCACTTAACCCCACCACACCAAGTAAGTCCCCAGTGTCTCAGGCTGTAGCACTGTTTGGTTCCTTTGCAAAGCTCTAGGGGAAAAGGTACAGACACCAGTCACAGCTCTTGGGTAAAGAGCTGGTTAATCACTATTCCAAGAGACCCCCAACCAAACTTCACCTTACCTGCTCATGAAGCCAAACGGTGTAAAATAAGCATGGGGTGGAATCAGCAGAAAAACTACGGTAACATGAATAACCAGACTAGATCAACTCCCCCAAAGAACAATATGGCAGGCACAACTGAAGATCCCATTAATAGACAAATGGCCAAGATGTCAAAAATCTAATTCAGAGTTTGTATTGCAAATAAGATTAATGGAATGGAGGTAAAGTTAGAATTAGAAATTCAAAGAGCATTTCAAAAGTTGTCCCAAGAATTCAATGAATTCGAAGACAAAACCACCAAATATTTTGACACACTGAGACAAGAATTTGCAGCCCTCAAAGATCTGAGAAATACAGTATAATCCCTCAGTAACAGAATGGAGCAAGCAGAAGAAAGGATTTCTGATATTGAAGACAAGGCTTTTAAACACCCCCAAGCACTCAAAGAGGAAGAGACATGGAGAGCAAAAACATATCATTCTCTCAGAGAGCTTTGGGATAATTCAAAGAAAACTAATATTTGCCTTATAGGAATCCCTGAAGGCAACGAAGTTGCTTCACAAAGCACAGAGTCTCTTTTTCATGATATTAGGAAGGAAAACTTTCCAGACATGCCAAGAGATTCTGAAATGCAGATAACAGACAGTTTCAGAACCCCAGCATGACTCAACCCGAATATGACAACCCCCAGACACATCATAATTAACTTCACTAAAGTTAATATGAAGGAGAAAATTCTGAAAGCAGCCAGACATAAGAAAACCATAACCTACAAGGGAAAGACTATTAGAATGTTTACAGATCTCTCTGCTGAAATAGTTCAAGCTAGAAGAGGGTGTTCATCGACTTTTAATCT
>NW_003853029.1:8214-12814 GCF_000181295.1 Otolemur garnettii
CTTAAATTGTCCTCTAAAGAGGCACAGGTTGGGTGACTGGATTCATGTGTATTCTTAATTAAGATGCATAAGAAAGAGCATGTAGGTGTATCAGTTGTGGAATTTTGCTTTCAGGAAAACAATACTTGAGATACTAGCCAAGTTAAAGCAAAAGGCAAGGCATTAGATGTGGAATAGCTCATTTAAACAACAGGAACTTAATGTTCAAGAGCAAAGAGGCACAGATCAAAAATTCCCTTCCAAAATTACAAATGGAATGCAACAGATAAAAAATAAAGAACTTAGATTATTATTTTGTGAGTTCCACAATTATATTATAAATATTGGCCAAAGCTGACAATCAGAATTTCACACTTCTGTATT
The DNA here is from genome assembly GCF_000181295.1 of Otolemur garnettii. Taxonomy (NCBI): domain Eukaryota; kingdom Metazoa; phylum Chordata; class Mammalia; order Primates; family Galagidae; genus Otolemur; species Otolemur garnettii. The sequence continues at coordinate 8,578 of NW_003853029.1, forward strand.
GTAAAAATGTTTAAGTAAAAATAGTGTTTTATTTGTTCATATCATTTGGGAGAGTTCTTATTAGTGTTACAAGTATGCATGCATTCCATATGTCATTTACTATAGAATTTAGCATCAAGTTTATTTTGTTAATCTTATTGACAAAAATATAAGGCTTAATTAGTACAGCATAATATTTACCTCCCTTAAGAACTATTATTAGTATATCTTTATTCTTTTCTATAATTCAATATAATATGAAATAGCACCAATTATTAATCTCTTAGTGGCACTTACATGTTCTTTAAGTACTGAGCTTTAACCCCATGATTGCATTAATGTACACAGCTATGATTTAATAATAAAAAAAGTAGTGAGCTTTAAGAAATGATAAAGTAAATTAGCCTATGTATTTTGGATGCTTGACCTCAAATATTCTTAATGTTATTTTATTCTAAAAGACACATGATAAATTTTATGTAAAAATAAGCATGTGATTAAAAATAAAACATATGATTTCAAAATTTAAAAGAGAGAATTATATGAACACACATTGAAATATATTTCAATCAGGGAGAAGATATAAACTTTAATAAGATGATTTCATGCCAAAGTTGTTAGGGGATTTGAAAGCTATTTTCTGATCTCTTAATAAAGTATGGGGAAAGATATAGCTCAAGAATAAGAAGATAACCAGTATACTCATGCCTTTTTAAGAATATTAATATTTAACTAAATGTCTGTTGCCATAAGGGTCTCATGGAAAAGCAATGTCACGGAGAATAAACACACTTATTGAAATTGTGCTTTAAATAAAGGTGACCATCGGCTCACTCAGGCAAAATGATGAGCTTTTTTATTTGCAGTGGGTTTATATAGGGAATTTTGTACATGTGCACAATACAGCAATGATCTCATTGATCCAATTAAACATCATGTGACTACCTCCTGATTAGCTTCCAATAATCCACTCAACATACACCTTTTGACATAACCCTATCAACATAACTCAATTTAACATAACTTAATGGAGAACAAGTTGTTAGCCATTATTTATTTGTTCTTATCTAATGATGCCTGAGGCTAGGGAGGAACAAAGTAGATTGAATACCTGCCCTTACTGGCCTTGCCTTTTTAAGGCTATTACTTTGAATCTTTAAGCAAGGCATAAAGAAACTTTTGGGGCATACAGGAATTTGTGTGCAAACCTCTTCTCTCATGTAGGCCTTAAGTCAGATGGTTTTTTGCTGGAGCCTTTTAGAAGGAATTTTCAGGTTGGACTTCTCAAAAGCCTTTCAGGAGCCCCAGTTTCATCTGTGCCATTAGATACCTATATGCATTGGGTAAATTCCTCTTCTCTTGAGGTCCCTGAGCACATTTACATTCCCAGAACTGTCAGCAAGCGACCTTCGTCATGTACCACAGATCAGGAAAGGTTACTCCATTCCCAGACCCATCAGCAAGTGACCTTCATCACTTACCACACATCAGGAGAGGTTACTGATGGGTATTGGGCCAGTTTTCCAAAGGGCTTTTTCATTAGTCTGATAAAGTCAACCTTAATTCCTTAATGCAGTCTAGAAATGCTATTCCAGCCAAAACCTTGATCATGTTAGGCCCGCAAGTAACCTGGCCACTTGGGATTCTGCCTCAGTTTCTCACAGGTATGCCTGCACAAAGTCTTTTCACTGCTCTCTCTCAAATGGCTTTTTTTGGCCAGAGGCATAAAGGCATTTCACATATATTGTCTTGTTAATGAGAAAATTTAAATTCACCCATTTTTCTATATGGAATATATAGAGCAATGCTAAAAGTCAGTTCGATATGACCAACCAGACCTACCATATGCTTTTGCCTTACTTTGTTTCATGCTCATTTCTTCCAATCTTAAGTTGTGTTTTACATTATAAATTTAACTACCAAGAGATACAAAGGCCCCCTGAGATTTTACAATACATTTTGAGGCCAAGAAGAGTGTTTCCAAAGTACAGTGATCTCTTTTCAAAAAAGCTTTAGTACATTAGCAATAAAGTCATTACTGTTAAGTTTAAAATTCTCCATGACAGTTTTGGAAAGTGGTTGTTCTACTTTTTGTATTTAATTCATGATACTGATAGGGTTTGATTTCATATATTATTGCAAATGTAGAAAGAGATGTAATGGCTTTAATCTTACAGAATTTGTTTTATGAAGCTAGTAACTTTTATCACATTAATGAAATCATTAATTTTATATTTCTAGAGGATGAAGATGTGGACATATATAACATGGGTGGTCCCTCCCAAAAGCAAATTTCTCAGTTGAACAACCAACTTTGGTTCAACCTCTTTCATCCGTAACTTCCATTTCCTAACAATAAATGAGAAAGTGATAATATTTTTAAGAACAAACTGAAAAACAAAATTAGATATTTTACATGTGAATAAAGATATTTTTCCATTTAAAACTTTTAAAATAAATTATACATTTTTGTTGATTAAAAAAAAATTTGAGAGTGATGTCAGAAAGATGGAAAATTATGGTTACTTTGCCCTCTTTCCTCCTATAAGAAAGGACCAAAATCACATATAACCAACTATATTTTGTTTGGTGTAGCTGAGAAAGTCTGCTTGAGGTTCTCAGCAGTCACCATCACCACTATAGACACTGGCACTCATTGCAATAGGAAGTTCCAGAATCTAGTTTGCACAATTTACCAGGAGCTCTGCTGTATTACTCCACAATTAATGCCCCTTTCCCCCCCTATACCAACAACCTATGTTGCTAATGCACAGTACCATCTTGAGCTGGAACCAGAACTGGAGTGTGTCCTGCTCTAGAGTCTGGTAGTCATTGATCCCTATATCCCTGAGCCCAAGTTATTTTTACTGTGTTTACATGGTGGTGACAGCATCAGCACCCATTGGTTTAATGAAATGACCAAGTTGCCTGCATTTGAACTCATGAGCCACTCTGTCCCCAGGTAGACCTCTACAGTGAGGAAGTGATCTAACAACTTCCCTGGCCTATGTGAACCTGCAAATGACCCCATAGTCATCCAAGCAGTAGTTTTAACAGTTCAGAGAAAGCATTGCACAGCTGCTCAGCCTGTGCTTGATCTAACAGACAGCCCATCTCAGACTTGCCACCCTGGAGAATCAGCCGTACAACCTGCTGGCTGGCCATGCTCACATTCACTCATCTATCAACTTACCCAGAGCCGTTGCCTCCACCAACACTGCACCATCACCTTCACAGACTTCTACTGCCTAGGCCCCTGAGACAACTGCAGACATCACATTAAAAGCAGCAGAAGAATCTAGATAGAGATCACACCACTGAATCCACCCAGAACCAAAGCCAACAAACCATTCCAATGAATAGCCCATTGCCTATTTATAGTGAAAAACTTCTGCCTGAGAAACCTATTCCATAAAATTAAAAAAAGAGAACTCTGTTATTGGATGCTCAGATATCAACACTCAATATAAGGAAACGTCCCCCCCCCCCAAAGGAACACAGTGAGCTCTAGTAAGAGATCCTAAAGAAAAAAACATTCACAAAGATCCAGCAAAATAATTCAAAATAATGATTGTAAGGAAATTTAGTGGAGTATGAGAAAATACAGACAAATAATCAAACCAAATCAGGAAAAAATTCATGATCTGAAGGAGAAATCTAACAAAGAAAGAACAGAACAGAACCAGTATGACTGATGAACATAGATACAAAAATTCCCAGCAAAACATAAGCAAACAGAATTCAACAAAAATTTTAAAAGATCATTCACTATGATTAAGTGAGCTTCACCACAGGGATACGAGGATAGGTCAGCAGTCAAACAAATAGATGTGAGACAGAACATTAATGAAAAGGAGGAAAAACATACAATCACTTCAATAGATCCAGATAAAACATTTAACAAAACTAGACATCCTTTCATGATAAAAACTGTAAACAAATTATTTATAAAAAGTGTGTATCTCTACATACCGAAGACCATATACAATAAACCCAGAGCTCACATCATGCTGAATGCCAAAAAGCTAAAAGGATTAAGACTTCCAACTCAGGACTAGAAGTCCTAGCCAGAGCAATTAGGCAAGAGAAACAAAGAGCATCCAAACTAGAAAAGGGGACTTCAAATTGTCCCTCTTTACGGATGACATAATCTTATATTTAGAGAACTTTAAAGACTCCACCAAGAAACTGCTATAACTACTAAAATTTTATCAAAGTTGCAAGATACAAAATAAACATAAGAAAATCAATAATTTCT
>NW_003853029.1:12957-15524 GCF_000181295.1 Otolemur garnettii
GAACTTTAAAGACTCCACCAAGAAACTGCTATAACTACTAAAATTTTATCAAAGTTGCAAGATACAAAATAAACATAAGAAAATCAATAATTTCTGTATGCCAATAGAGAACTAACTAAAAATGTGATAAGGAAAACAATTAAATTTATAAGTTACACACACACACACACAAAGATACCTAGGGAAATATTCAGCTAGGGATGTGAAAGATCTCTAGATTGAACATTATAAAGCAGTGGGAACATCTCAATTTCTTTGAAGAAAAAGTGTGGGTTTCTGCCCTACTTTCATGAAAGACCACACTGCTATAGTGCTCTGGCTGTCCAGCTGTACCCAGTGTTCTGGAATATCTGGCTACACACAATGCCCATGAAAAATACTGATTCATGCTTTATTTTACACACTTTGCAACAAGCTTAGTTCCAGAGGCTTCTCTGTCGCTTGTGAGATGAGACGTGTCATGCAGTATTGTTGTACCCACATACATGGTCCGCTAAGTAGAGCAGGTTGCAAAGTTAGAAGCTGGAAGTAGGTAGAGTGCTGGTAGCTTTTAACTTGTTGCTAATTGCTCTGCACTCTGTAGCTTACCTTCAGGAGGATTCTACTACTTTAGTTCGAATCTAGCTTCCCTACCGCTGCTGGAAGGGGTGGATGATGTAATTTGAAAGTGTATGGGAGTTGCCATATAGTGGGTGAGCACTGAGCACTGAGTTATGGGAGACGATGAAGCAGATAAAATTCTTTCTTTCTCCTGAAGACCTCTTTGATGACCCAATATTTTAATATAGATTCTGGGTAAGATTTAGTATAATACTTCATGTAATATAAGATTTTAATATTTTTTAAAATATAAATGTGACAATAAATTGACCTAGTCATACTAACAGGCAGTCTCGAGGAGAGTTTCCCTCGGGAGTCCTTGTCAGGATCGTAGCAAAATTAATAGCAAATTTTAACAGCTAATATTTCAACAAAGCAAATAAGTGATACATTACAGTTATATTACAGTTTCCTCTAGTTACTTTTCAGCAATGAATATAATCATCAGAAAAAGCAATATCTGAACACCATAGTTTTAGGTCAGTACCATGCAATAGTGTGTATACACCTGCTAACACAGAGAAATACACATGGTATAACACCACTCCATATAAAGTATCTCAGAAAACATCATTCTGTAGACATACTGCTAATACATTTCACAAGGACACAGTGTATTGCATCTTCAGATTTTATGCATGTATACCATGGAAAAGGACAACTCTGATATATGCCATGATATGTGTGTGTGTGCTTTTAATAGAAAATAATCATTTGTAGGATGAAATAGGTTAGATACTATTTCAAACAACAGGTGCCTGGATAAATCAGTTAAAGAAGAAAATCAATACAGATGAATGAGGTTATATGCTTTGTTTGAGCCATCAAAATTATCTTTGAGATGTTTCTATGTAAACATATTCCACTTGCTTTTATCTTTTCGCTATTCAAAAATCATACCACGGTTTATTGTTAACTTGTAATTTTGCTGCTTAAGAAATACATACCCAGAAAAGTAATGAATGTAACACAGTAACATTTACACATTAAACGGAACTAAAAATGAATTCCGTATGATGAAATATGTACCACATGTACATTAAACTTTTAATTCACAAAGAAATCAAAAATGGGAAGAGAAAATGTAACCTGAATTGCTTTTCGTAAAGGAATGCCAGGTGTATGGTGATTCTTTATAATGCAGAGGGAAGATAAGCAGTTATCCCATAATTGGGTATAATATGGATAGTAACTTACACGTGAAAATTCAGGTAGCAATCAGTGATGAAGTTTTTATTTGAAGAAGGTTTTTGTTTTAAAAATGGCATTGGGCTTCTTGAGAGGTAAAGAGACAAAGCACCAATAAAAATTATATGCTTAAATAGGAGGAATGAAAGTATGTACGTAAACATTTTTTATTCTATTTACAATAACACTGTAATTAACTTTGTCCAAATAGGAAATGCTAGCTATATGAAAAGACTGGGAAGCATTTCAGGTGAGTGAAAGTTAAATTGCATTCAGCTTCTCTGTCCCCTTGTGGCATGAGGACATAGCTTGTTACTCCACTTCTGTTGTACTTCTGTTTACTCCTTATCAGAGAGCTCAGTAGATGTCACAGATCTAATTCACAAATCTCCCAGATTGCACCTTCCATTGAATAGTCATTTGCTGTCACTTGGAGATTCATAATCTCTCTAATGTCAACATAAGTGAAAATAAATTTATATTATTTGCTCAAAAATTATTTTCCATATTTATTCATGTAGTTAGTCAGTTATTTTTATTTCAGAATATCACAGTAGTACACACAGTTTGGTTATATAATTTGTGTTTATACATTTTGAGTTAAAGTTGTAAGTGTGCCTCTCACCCAGAATATGTGCATTACACCAGTTAGGTGTGGAGTTAACCTACTCCTCATCCCCACTCTTACCTACTTGATCAACACTGTGTCCATATGGAAGTAAAACTCTTCCAGATTTTATTTTTATCATTAGTAATCTAGCTTTATTCATTCATTTAAT
>NW_003853030.1:0-1183 GCF_000181295.1 Otolemur garnettii
TTTGAATAATTTCTTGAGATATCTTTTGAATAATTTCTTAAAATTCTAATTTCTTCCTTTCCTCCAATCTGTTAATCTTATTTGCTATCCAGATTCTGAACTCGATTTCTGTCATCTCAGCCATCTGTGATGGGATCTTCAATTGCTTCTGCCTCATCTTTCCTTGGGTGACTTGATCTACTCTGGTTATTCTGGTTACCTGATTTTTTCCACTGATTCTACCCCATGGTGAATTTGCACCATTTGGGGACTGTCCCAAAACCATTCAGCCTGTGGCTGCCACTGGAGTAGATGCCAGCTTCCTCTGGTTGCCAGGAGAGATAAGGCTTGTCTGTCCAGAAAAGCCTCAGGGGTATGAGCCTTATTTTTCTAGGATGCTGTGGCTACTGCTTTTCACCTCTGAGTAATGCCATGCCCGTGTGGTTCCCTCTCAACTCACTGTCCTCTCACAGTTCTCAGGCCACCAGACCTCGGGTGCCAGGAACACATGAGTCGATCAGTCCTGGGGCACCCTGCTCAGGTGCCAGAGGTGGTGGCCGAGCAGCGGTAGCCAAACAGGGGACATGCAGGTCAAACAGTCCTTGGAGTGCCCTGCTCAGGTGCCTGGGAACAGCAGCCCAGTGGTGGCAGCAGTATGAGTTGAACAGTCCTCAGCCACTTGGGTGCCCAGGGGTGGCTGCGAAGCAGTGGCAGCTACACAGGGATGTGCAGGTGTCAAACAGTTCTGGGGCGCCCCACTCATTTTCTAGGGGGCAGCGGCCAAGTGGTGGAAGCCACATAGGTCAAACAGTCCTTGGCACTTGGGTGCCCAGGGGTGGCAGCTGAGTGGAATCAGCTGTGTGCATGCTCCGCCGGTGCCCTGGGGCAGCTACCAAGTGGCAGCAGCCACACAGGTAGAATAGTCCTCCTTGCATCCTGCTCGGGTGCCAGGGGGTGGCAGTCAAGCAGAGGCAGCTGCATGGGGGATGTACAGGTCAAACAGTCCTCAAATGCCCCACTTGGGTGCCCCGGGCTCATGAAGCCAAGCGGCAGCAGCTGGCAGGGGATGAGTGGGTCAAACAGTCCTTTGAGCACCCCATTGGGGTGCCCAGGGGCAGCAGCTGAGGGGCATCTGCATGAGGAACATGCAGCTAAACTAGTTCTCCAGCTGCAGGGTGGGGACAGGGTGCTTGGTCCTGGAAGG
>NW_003853030.1:1943-6894 GCF_000181295.1 Otolemur garnettii
GCCTCAGCCTCCCAAGTAGCTGGGACCACAGGCACCCACCACAATGCCCGGCTATTTTTTGGTTGCAGCCATCATTGTTGTTTGGCGGGTCCGGGCTGGATTCGAACCCACCACCTTAGGTGTATGTGGCTGGCACCTTAGCCGCTAGAGCCACAGGCGTCAAGCATGAAATGTAGTTCTTAAAGAACAAGACTTGAAAGTCAGAATGACTTTTAGATCCATAGGCTGCAGAATGGATTTTGTGTTACCAGGCCTTAAAACAACTTTAATCTCCATGTACATCTCCATCAGAGCTCTTGGGTGATCAGGCGCATTGTCAATGAGCAATAATATTTTAAAAGGAATCTTTTTTTCAGAATAGTGGATCTCAACATTAGGCTTAAAATATTCACTAAACCATGCCATCAACATAGTTTAGTTTATAAACAAATTTACTACCATACAGACTTTGTTCCCTTTCTAGAGGACAGGCAAAGTAGATGTACATAATTCTTTGAGCTTTGGGATTTTCAGAACAGTACACGAGTATCGGTTTCAACTTTAAAGTCACCAGCTGCATTAGCCCCTGATAATGGAGTCAGTCTGCTTTTGAAGATTTAAAGCCAGGCATTGATGTCTCATTTTTAGCTAGGAAAGCCCTACATAGAATCTATTTTAATATAAGACTGTTTTCTCTGTGTTAAAAGTCTGTTGTTTTGCATAGCCACTTTTATCAATTACCTTAGCTAGATCCTCTGGATAAATGGCTGTAGCTTCTACATCAGCAATTGCTACTTCACCTTGAACTGTTATGTTATGAAGATGTCTTCTTTCCTTAACCTCTGTTAGCTTCAAACTTTTCTGATGAAGTATCCATGAAGAGGGGCTTGCTCTGGCTTTGGGCTTATGGTTGGTTTGATCTTCTATTCAGACCACTAAAACTTCTCCATAATAGAAATAAGGCTCTTTTGCTTTCTTATCATTTGTGCATTCACTGGAGCAGCACTTTTAATTTCCTTCAAGATCTTCACTTTTGCATGCACACATTGCTTACCTAGTTGACCCAAGAGGCCCAGCTTTCAACATGCCTTTTTTTCTAAGCTTAATTGTTTCTGGCTTTTAATTTAAAATGCGATATGTTGCAACTCTTCCATTCATTTGGACATTTGGAGGCCATTTCAGGGTCATTAATTGGCCTAAGTTCAATTTTGTTTTTTCTCAGAGCATAAGGAAGCAGAGAAGAGAGAGAGAAAGAGATAGAAGGATCTGGTGGAGCAGTGAGAACACACACAACATATATCAATTAAGTTCACCACCTTCTATGGACATTGTTTATGATGCTCAAGAGGAACTGCAATAATAACATCAAAGATTACTTATCACACAGTACCATAACAGATGTAATACTGAAAAAGGGTGAAACCAAAAACAATGGCCCGTGTCTATAGTCCCAGCTACTTGGGAGGCTGAGGTGGGAGGATTGCTTAAATCCAGGAGTTTGAGACCACTCTAAGCAACAAATTAAGGTCTTGTTCTCATTTTTTTTTAATAAATTTAAAAGAAAAGACAGAGCAAGATGACCAAATAGAAACCTTCAACAGTCACCCCTCTAGATGAACACCAAACTCAACAACTATTCCATGCAATCAAACACCTTCAGAGAACCAGAAATCAGGTGAATAATCATACTACCTGGTTTTATATCAAGGAAGGAAGCAGTGAAGAGAGCAGAAAAGCCAATATTGAATTTCCTACACTAACCTTCCCAGTGCCAAGAAGAAAAAGAATGTGTGTGCCCAGGGAAGAGAATGCAAGTGATTGTGGAACCTGGTATTGAAACTCAAAGCTGGCCTGCCACAGAGGAACACAACACAGGTCAAAAGTTTTCCACTATCCATGAAATAAGCATAAAAACAAGCCTGGCCAGAGGAGAATGCTCAACCCTGAAATGTAAGTTCTACCAAGTCCCACCACCAGCTAAGAAAAAACAGCCAGAGGCCTGGAGTAAATTCATAGGTAGTCAGGCCACAAAAACTGAAGTCCTTTGGCAATTCTTGCAGCTCTGCTGTCTCAGAGCCAGTGGACTTGGAGTGAACATGATCCAGTGAGGCCACCAGCATGGTAGCCTAGCCAGTACCTGTGTCACTCCTTTCCAACTACAGGTCATGCAGCTCAGGGAATCTCCTACTTAAGGAAAGGAAGGAAAAAGTTTAGAAGATTCTGTTTTACAATTTGAGTACTAGCTCAGCCACTATAAAACAAAGGAGTAAGCAATCTCCTAAAGCCCCTAAGTCAAGGTCTCAGTTCTTGAAAGGCATTTCTTGACTCACCCTGGGCCAAAAGGAAACTTTCTGTCCTAAGGAAAGGACTAAGTCCTAGCAGCTTTCATCACCTGCTGATTAAAGAGCCCTAGGGCTTTTAATAAAAATCACAGGCATCCAGGCAACAGCTACCACAGGCTTTGGGTGAGACTGGGTTGATGCCAATGGTAACCAGGTGCTGGTAGTCACCAGGGAGTGCTAGTGTAGCTCCTCTTCCAACTACAATAGCCCATGAGAGAGCAAAGTGAAAGACTTTGCCTGGGTAATCTAGGGACTTCTCAGTATCTTACCCAAATATACCAACACGGTACCACCAAGAGCCTAACCGGTGGGTTTGGGACACCACTAGAGCTAACGTGGCTGCAGTGACCAAAGATGAATTCCCTTAGAAAATCTGGAAAGCATTCTCATGAAGAAAGGCCCAAACAAGTTCAGAGTGCAAAGAATAAAATATATACCTAACTCTGCAATTCCCAGACATTAATGTATATCCCTGAGCATCAAAAACACTCAGGAAAACATGACCTCACCAGATGAACTAAATAATATGCCAGTGAAAAATCTTGGAGCAATGGAGATACGTGCCCTTTCAGACAATAAATTCAAAATATCTGTCCTGAGGAAGCTCAGTGAACTTACAGACAACCCAAAGAAAGAATTCAGAGAGAAATTTAACAAAAATATTGAAGTAACAAAAAAATCAAGAAGAAATTCTGGAGTTTAAGAATACAATTGACAAACTGAAAAATGTATCAGCGTCTCTCAATAGCAGAATTGAGCAAGTGTAAGAAAGTATTAGTGAGCTTGAAGACAGGCTGTTTGAAATACACAGTCAGAAGAGAAAAAAAAAACAAAAAAACAATGAAGAAGAATGGAGCACACGCAGAAGGTCTAGAAAACAACTTCAAAGGGGTAAATATAACACTTATTGGCCTTAAAAGACAGGTAGAGAAAAATTGGGGTAGAACATTTATTCAATGAAATAATACAGAGAACTTTCAAAACCTAGAGAAAGATGTCAATATCCAGGTACAATAAGGTCATAGAACACCAAGTAGATTTAATACAAACAAGACTACCTCAAGGCATTTAATAATCAGATTCCAAAATATAATGTATGAAGAAAATGGAAGCAAAAATAAATAAATAAAATATATAGAGCTCCACTACATCTGGCAGCAGGCATCACTGTTGAAACCTTACAGACCAAGAGAGAGTGGCAGGGTATGTTCAAGGTGATGAGGTATAAAAAAAGTCTCAATTCTAGAATATTAAACCCAGAAAAAGTATCCCCCAAACATGAAACAGAAATAAAGACTTTTCATACAAATAAAAACTAAGGAATTTCATCAACACTAAATCTGTCCTAGAAGGAATACTAAAAGAAATTCTCCAATCTGAAAGCAAAGCACATAAGAAACAACAAGGAATAATCTGAAGGTATACAATTTACCAGTAAGAGTAAATACACCAATAAAAAATATTCTCTTGCTGTAATTGCAGTGTATAAAGTACTTACATCTTGAGTAGGAAAATTAAAAGATAAACTTATCAAAAATAACTGCAACAACATTTTGAGAGATAGACAGTATAAAAAATGGTTAGAAACAATAAAAGTTAAAAAGTGTAAGGGGGATGGGGTTAAAAGGTAGAATTTTTGTTATATTTCTCTTTGCTTGTGTTTGTCTGTTTGTAAGCAGAGCTGTCGCACATTTAAAATAATTGGTTGTAAATGTTTTTTCCAAGTCTCATGGTAACCTCAAATAAAAAACCTAGAACAGACACACTAAACATAAAAGGTAACAAATTAAAACACACTACAAGGGGAAAATACTTTTAAAAACTGAATATGAGGAGGAAGGAAGAGAGTACAACAAAACAATAGGAAATTGAATAATAAAATGGCTGTAGTAAGTCCTTACCTAGCAATAATAACATTGAATGTGCATGGACTACACTCTCCAATCAAGAGAAACAGAGTGGCTGAATGGATATAAAAATAAGAGGCGACTATATGTTGTCTGAAAGAAACACACTTCCTCTATGAGGATACACACAGATTGAACATAAGGAAGAGAAAATACATTTTTCTACCCCAAAAGAGTAGGAGTGCCTATACTTCCATCAGATAAAATAGATTTCAAGAAAAAAACTGTAAAAAGTGACTAAGAAAGTTACTATACAATGTTAAAGGGGTCAGTTTAGCAAGAGAATATAGTAATTCTATGTATAGGTGTACCCAACACTGGAGCATCCAGACATATGAAGAAAACGTTATCAAAGTCAAAGAGAGATGGACTCTACTACAATCAGCATTAGAGACATCAACATTCCACTTCCAGCACTGGACATAATCATCTAGACAGAAAGTCAACTGAGGAACACTGGACTTAATCTGTACCATAGACCAAATGGACCTAATAGATGTTTTCAGAATGTTTAATCCAACAGCTGTGGAATATACACTTTTCTCCTCAGCTCATCTATCCTCATTGTCAAGGATAGATCACCTGTTAGGTAATGAAACAAGTTTTAAAAATTTCCAAGTGCTTTTTTCTGCCCACATGGAATAAAACTAGAAATCCATAATAAAAGGAACTTTGAAAGTACACAAACAGCAGGCTCCTGAATCACCACAATGTCAACAGAGA
>NW_003853030.1:7475-15519 GCF_000181295.1 Otolemur garnettii
ATTCCAAAACCTGAATAACAAGTAATAAGTAATAAGATAGATGTAGTAAGAAAAAGTTTCTCATCAAAGAAAAGCCTGGGACCTGATAACTTTACTGTGGAATTTGACCAAACATTCAGAAACAACTAATACTAATTCTGCAGAAACTACTCAAAAAAATCCAGGAGGAAGGAACACCCAAACACATTCTTTGAGGCAGACAAAGCAAAGGCACAATAAAATCTCTCAACCAATTTTTCTGACAAACATATGCAAACATCCTCAAAAAAATACTAGCAAATTGAATTCAATGCAGTAGAAAGATTATTTATCATAATCAAGTGAGATTTATTCCAGAGATGTAAGGATGGGTTCAAAATATGCAAGTTAATCAATGTGAGGATGAAGGGCAAACATCACATGATCATGTAAGTTGATGCTGAAAAAAGTATTCATTAAAATTTAGCACTCCTTCATGATATAACAACTCTCATAAAAATGATGATAGAAGGAACTTATCTCAACATGATAAAAGCCATATGTGACAGAGCCACAGCTAGTATTGTACTGAATGGGGAACTACTGGAAGTCTAGAGCAAGTCAAGGAGGCCCACACTTTCACCACTGTCATTCAACATACCCACAGCTAGAGCAACCAGAAAAGAGAAAGAAATAAAAGACATAGAAATTGAAAAATAAGAGGTAAAATTTTCCTTGTTCGCAGATAATATGTTCTTATATCTAGACAAAATAAGAGACTTGATTAAAAATATTTTAGAAATGAAGAACAAATTAAGTTGTAGGATAGAAAATCAACATATACAAATAAGTATCATTTCTTTATGTCAGCAGTAAATAATTCAAAATAGAATTAGAGAAATTAATTCCATTTACAATAGCTAAAAGTAATATAAACTACCTAGGAATAAACTTAACCAAAGATGTAAAAGATCTCCATAATTAAAACTATAAAACATTGACAAAATTGAAAGAGGACACAAATTGAAGAGGACTCAAAAAAATGAAAAGACAGTGGAAGCCCACTGTATGGGAAGAAACAATATTATTAAAGTGTCCATACTATGCAAAGCAATCTACAGATTCAATGCAACCCCACCAAATACCAATGACATTCTTCACAGAAATAGAGAAAAACAATCCTAAATTTTATATGGTACCAGGAAAGATCCAGAATAGCCAAAACCATCCTGAGGAAAAAGGAAAAAAAAATGCAAGAATCATATTACCTGACTTCAAAGTGTGCTACAGAGCTGTAAAACAAAAACAGCATAGTTGGGCATGGTGTGTGGAGGGGGGTATGGCACACCTTTTGGGTGCAGAAAGTAACTACAAGAGGGACTGTACATAACAAATTCAAATATTTTGACTGGTTGTTTATACCCTCACATTAACCTGAAATTTTAAAAAAAACCAAAACATAGTACTAACAAACAAACAGACACAGACCAAGAGAACAGAATAGAGAATCCAGAAATAAATCTGCACATCCATAATGAGCTTATCTTTGGCAAAGTTGCCAAGAACATACAGTGGGGGAAGGACAATCTCTTTAATAAATGGTACTGGGAAAAGTGGATATCCTTAGCAGAATACTGAAACTAGACTCTCATCTCTCACTACACACAAAAAACAAATCTAAATGGATTAAAAGCTTAAATCTGAGACCTGAAACTTTGCAATTACTAAGAAAAAATGCTGGTAAAATGCTTTAGAACATTGGTCCAGGCAATGATTTCTCTGTAAATACTCCCCAAACACAGGCAACTGAAGCAAAATTGGATCACATCAAGCTAAAAGCTTCTGTACAGCAAAGGAAACAATTAACAAAGTGAAGAGACAACCCACAGAATAGGAGAAAATATTTGCAAACTATTTGTCTGACAAGGGATTAAAAACTAGAGTATATAAGGAGGTCAACAACTTAATAGGAAAGCATTAAATAATCTGATTTGTCAAATGGGCAAAGGATTTGAATAGACATCTCCCAAAAGAAAACGAACAAATGGCCAATAGGTATATGAAAAAAATGTTCAACATCATAGTCATTCTTGAAACGCAAATCAAAACTATAATGAGATATCATTTTACTCCTGGAAAAATGGCTTTCATCAACAAAATAGGCAACAACAAATGCTGGTGAAGATGTAGAGAAAGTGGAAAACACATAGATTGTTGGTGGCAATGTAAATTAACACAGTCACTGTCAAGAACAATATGGAGGTTCCTCAAAAAATTGAACACAGAACTATTATATGACATGGCAATCCCATTGCTGGGTATGTATCCAAAGTAAAAGACGACCAATATATTGAAAAGATGTCTGCACTCCCATGTTTATTGTAGCACTAATTGCAACAGCCATGATTTGGAATCAACCTAAGTGTCCATCAGTGGTTTAATGGAATTCATTTATTTATTCTTTTTTTTTTTCAAGATAGAGTCTCACTTTATCACCCTCAGTAGAGTGCTGTGGCGTTTGGCTCAGGTGATTCTCTTGCCTCAGGCTCCCAAGTAGCTGGGACTACAGATGCCCACCACAATGCACGGCTATTTTTTTGTTGCAGTTTGTCTGGGGCTGGGCTTGAACCTACCACCCTCAGTATATGTGACCAGTGCCCTACCCACTGAACACAGCCTCCCCCATTTATTATTTCTAACAGTTTTTTTGGTACAATCTTTAGGGTTTTCCCCTCCAGAAGAACATGATATTTGCAAATAAACACAATTTACTTTCTTCTTTTAGTATTTGATTGTCTTTTATTTCTTTCTCTTGACTGATTTGCTTTGGCTAGGACTTCAAGACCTCTGTTGAACAGTCAGGACAACAGAGGCACCCTTATTCCTGATCTCATAGAAAAGAATTCAGGCTTTTTTGTTGACTATGTTATCTGTGGGCTTGTCATATTTGGTCTTTATTATACTGAGGTGTGTTCTTTCTATATCTAATGTTTGGAGAATTTTTATCATGTTTTAATTTTGTCTGCATCTATTGAGATGATCATATGGTTTTGACCTTCATTTTATTGATGTATCACATTTTTGATTTACATATGCTGAGTTATCTTTACAATCCTTGGATTTGTAAACCATTGTATCCCATTTGATTATGGTGAATGATCCTTTTAATAGGCTGCTCACTTGGATTGCTGGCATTTTATTGACAATTTTTATATCTATGTTAATCAGAGATATTGGTATATAATTTCATTTTTTTCAATTTTTTAATTCTTACCTGGTAAAATGAGTTTGCAAGTATTTTATACTCTTTAAATTTTTAAAATTGTTTGAGAAGTATTGGTTTAAGTATTTAAATTTTCAGTAGAATTCAACAGGGAAGTTATCAGGTCCTAGGCTTTCCTTTTATGGGAAACTTTTTACTGAAAGAAAAGGTTCAATCTTCTTGCTCTTTATTAGTCTGTTTGGATTTTCTATTTCTTCATGATTAAGTCTGGTAGGTTGTATGTGTCTACAAATTTATCTGTTTCTTCTAGGAAATCTAATTTTTTGGCATTCATTTTTTCATAATAGTCTTTTATGCCACTTTGTATTTCTGTGATATCAACTTCAATCTCTCCTCTTTCATTTCTGATTCTGAGTCTTCTTTATTTTTTCTTAGTCTAAATAATGTTCTTTTCTTCATTTTAAAAAACCAATTTTATTACATTTATTTGTTTGGACCAATGGCAAGCTTCCTGCTGGAGTCATTGGACAAGCTGGCCTACCACGTGTGTCAGCAAGTGGGCATGCCTGGTGCTTGAGTGCATTCAAGTGAACAAGTTGATTGGGTCTAAGAGGGTGGGCATGCAGCCTGGTCTCAGGATGGCAGGCCTGAAGCCTGTATTATCAGGGGCTTGCCTGATGAAAGGGTCTATAGATACTGAGCTAGCACTGGGGGTGAGCCTTGAGTCTGAGGTTACAAAAATTGACTAGGTGTTCATGTGGGCCTAAAGCTTGGACCACTAGGAAATAACTGGAATCTGAGTCTGCAGGAAATGGCATGGCACTGAAATAGGCCTGGGCCCTGAGTCTGTAGTTTAGGTTTGGCCTTAGGTATCTTCAGGGGTGGTTCTAGAGACTCACTCCAGAGGGGCAGAGCTAGAACCAGGTCTACTAGGGTGAGTCTGTACTCTGAGTCAGCTGGAGTCTGGTTCTTCTCTTGGAGCCAAAGAGACCAATCTGAACCCTGTTGCCAGCCTGGTGCTGGGGTAGACATAGTGCCTGGGTCTGTGAAAGTCACTCTGTAGCCTATAATCACAGGTACTGTCCTGCAGCCTGGGGCTATGGGAACTGTCCAAGAGTCTGTGTCTGTTTGGGCTTATCTGGAGGCTAGATGTGTGGGTACTGGGCTAGGTCTAAGAGAGTTGGCCTAAGTCCTGGGGCCACATGGGTCCATGGAAACCTGGGTCTACAGGAGCGGTCCTGGAGCCTGCTGGTCCACCACTGAGGTCCACTGGGATGGTCAGGATGCTGGCTCTGCTAGAGCATGGGACTACAGGGGCCAGCCTGAAGATTGGGGCTGCAGGGACAGAGCTCTGGCACGGGGCAGGTCTGGAGCCTGTATCTAGAGGCCAGCCTGGATGCTGGTTCTATGGGTGCCAACTTGATGACTAGGGCTTCATGGGTTGGCCTTATGTAGAAGTGAGCCTAAGTCCATGGGCGCCTGCCTGGCACTGCTTTTTACTGAAGTAGGCCTAGGGTGGGGTTTGAGATAAGTCTGGCACTTAACTTTCTCTTCTTTTCCCAAGAGAAGAGGTGACATAGGTAATGTAAAACTGTCCTTCCTTCCCCTTTTATTGTGCCTTTTTTGTTTCTGTGCTGCACCTAGGTGCTATAATTTCTTATCTGGTTTCCTTAGCTCTTGAAAAGGTATTTCATGCGTGGCACAATAAGCACAGGAAAGTCCTATTCTGCCATCTTGCTGATGACAAATTAAGTTAACAAATTACACAGTACCAAAATCACACAGAGTATATTCTCTAATTCTAAGATGCATACACTATAAATAAATAACAAAAAATGAAATTCCATAAAATTGGAAATTAATTTTTGAATCAATAATAAAAAATAAAAATCCATAAAATTAGAAATTAATCTTTGGATCATAAATAACAAAAAATAAATTCCATAAAATTGGAAATTATTTTGAACTAAATTATAATAAAAATGAAATATATTAAACTCTGTAGGATGGAAAGCCACGTTTGGAGATAAATTAAGCATCCATTACAGAAGAAGAAAGACTAAAATTAATTGAATTAATTATCCAACATGAGACGCTAAAAAGAAAATAACAAATTAAACTTAATGAAAGAAGAACAGAAATCCACGGGTGAGAGCTATAGGAAGTGGGGTCTATGCCTCCAGAGGGACCCTGTCATGACTCTGAAAACTCTCTTGCTAGGCAGAAAATTTGAAGGAACATTTTCCCTGCCATTTTGAACTTCCAGTCCACCCTTCCCCCTTTGCCTGATGAGCCAGAAGCCTAACCCCTGCATAGTCTGTGGGGACTGTGGGAGGAGGCTCAAACACAGTGCCCCCCATCTCTGCCAGACCAAGCACCCTGCCCCCCACCTGGCCTAAGACTGCTAGAGCAGCACTTCCTGTGCCCTGCCTGTCTCCATGCTGAGCCCCCACCTGGCCAGAGTTGTGAGCTGAGAGCGCTCTCCTTGCCAAAGTCACTGGGTGCCAGGGACTGCCAGAACTGTGTGCAGTGTCCCCAGCCCTGTGGCTAAATCCGTGTGCCATGCTCCAAGAGTTGCTTCTATAGCCAGAACTCTCTGGCTGTGGCAGCCCCCGGGAGCTGTGCAGGGGCACTTCCTACAGAGATCCAGCAATAATAGAGCAATCCCACCAGGGTATAATGTCAGAAAGACACCTCCCCAACTCTGAGGACTACAGAGGAAATGAGAACTCACTTTATTAGGGATACTGGTGCTGTAGAGAGGCAGGGGCCAAGGCTTGGTGGCTGAGGGAGAAAAGCATTTGTTGACTTGTTACCCTCAGGATTAGATTGAGTCCAAGTGGAACACTCACCAGTGGCTACTGAGTACCTGAGGCAGGCAAGCCTCAGCTCTCCCAGCCTGCTAGTAGCAGGGGGTAGTGGCTGGGCTACTGGGACATTGACCTTCCTTTGACTCTGACAGGTGCAAACCTCCAGTACATCTGCTTATTAGAGGGAGCAGGATCTCAGCCCTATGGGATCACCAGTGTCTGGGTGTGAAAGAGGAGCAAAGTGGAGAAAGAGACTCAGCCCCCTGGTTCAACTTTGCTACTGGGCAGGCCTTTTGGACTCCACAGAACACCAGAGTGAGCCAAATTTGAGTAGCTAGTAGACCTCCACCATCTAGTTGCTGGAGACCATTCAAACTCTCCCACTTGAGAGTTCATACTGACTGGGTCAATTGGGTTAGAACTCCTAACCTGGGCCAATCTCCCAGGAACCTTCTCAGGTGATACCCTGGTTGTGTGGTAACAGGAAGGGTTGATTTTCCTTTTCCAGTTTTGTCCACGGGGGGTGGGCTGTCTTAATTGCTTGGATTTCTCCATTGTTAAGACTTCACCAGAGCCACTGATCCACTAAGATCAGACAAAAACCAGCTGACTACAAGACAGAGCCACCTAGAAGGGAGGGGGGAATGGGTGGAGGGAGGGGGATTGGAGGGATCACTTCTAAGGTTTATCTTATAGGGGTACAGGTGAATCTTTCTAAGAGTAGAATATGAACGTTTTAAAGCAATAACTGAGAAAATGACATGAAGGCTGTATTGACCAGTTTGATGGAAGTATTTCGAATTGCATGTGAAAAACCCACACTGTACCCCAGAAGTGCATTAATGTACATAGTTACCATTCAATAAAACAAAACAAACAAAAAAAAAAGACAGAGCCACCTAACCTCACCACACTAAACAGGTTTACTCAACCTCAAACTGTAATACTATGTGGGTCCTTGACAAAGCTATAGGGAATAAGCTGCAGACATCAGTCCCAGATCCTTGACAAAGGACTAGTTGACCACAACCCCAGGAACTCCCAATCCAATTTCACCTTACCTGTCCATCTAGCCAATGGTGAAAAACAATCATGAGGTGGAATCAGCAGAAAAACTCTGGCAACATGAATAATCAGAGTAGATCAACTCCCCCAAGGAATGATATGGCAGATATAGCACAAGATCCCATTCATAAACAAATGGTTGAGATGTCAGAAAATGAATTCAGAATTTGGATAGCAAATAAGATCAACATAATGGAGGAAATGATGCAATTAGAATTTCAAGGAGTTATTCAAAAGATGTCCCATAAATTCAACAAATTCAAAGACAAAATCACCAAAGATTTTGACACATTGAGGAAAGAATTTGCAGCCCTCAAAGATCTGAGAAATACAGTAGAATCCCTCAGTAACGGAATGGAACAGGCAGAAGAAAGGATCTTTTACACTGAAGACAAAGCTTTTGAATGCTCTCAAATGCTCAATGAGGAAAAAAAGTGGAGAATAAAAATGGATCATTCTCTCAGAGATATCTGGGATAATTTGAAGAGATCTACTATTCGCCTTATAGGAATACCTGAAGGTGATGAGGTTGCTGTAAAAGATACAGAAGCTTTACTTTATAAAATAATCAAAGAGAATTTTCCAGACATGCCAAGAGATTCTAAAATCCAGATATAGACAACATCAGAACACTGGCACAACACAACCCAAATAAAAATTCTCATAGACACATAATTAGCTTCACCAAAGTTAATATGAAAGAGAAAATTCTGCAAGTTGCAAGACTTAAGAAAACCATAACCTACAAGGGAAGAACATTAGAATGACTGCAGGTCTCTCTGTTGAAACCTTTCAAGGTAGAAAAGGGTGGTCATCAATCTTTGATCTCCTTAAACAAAATAACTTTCAGCCTAGGATCCTGTATCCAGCTAAACTGAGTTTCATCTATGATGAAGAAATTAAATACTTTAATGACATTCACATGTTGAAGAAATTTGCCATAACTAAACCAACTCTCCAGGATATCCTCAGACCTGTCCTCCATAAC
>NW_003853031.1:0-1394 GCF_000181295.1 Otolemur garnettii
ACACTCATAAATCAGTAGCCTTTATATACACCAACAGCAGCCAAGCTGAAAAAACAGTCAAGGACTCTATCCCGTTCACAGTAGTGCCAAAGAAGATGAAATATTTGAGAGGTTACCTAACAAAGGACGCGAAAGATCTCTATAAAGAGAACTATGAAATGCTAAAAAAAAGAAATAGCTGAAAATGTTAACAAATGGAAAAACATACCATGCTCATGGTTGGGAAGAATCAACATTGTTAAAATGTCAATACTACCCAAAGCAATACATAATTTTAATGCAATCCCCATTAAAGCTCCACTGTCATACTTTAAAGATCTAGAAAAATAATACTTCATTTTATATGGAATCAGAAAAAGCCTCGAATAGCAAGGACATTACTCGGGAACAAAAACAAAGTAGGAGACGTTACCAGACCTCAGACTATACTATAAATCGATAGTGATCAAAACAGCATAGTACTGCCACAAAAACAGAGAGGTAGATGTATGAAACCGAATAGAGAGCCAAGAGATGAATCCAGCCACCTACCTTTATCTGATCTTCGACAAGCCAATGAAAAATATTGAGTGGGCAAAAGATTCCCTATATAACAAATGGCGCTGGGCTAACTGGATGGCGACCTGTAGAAGACTGAAACCATTTGGTTTCAGTGGTGTCTAGACCCACACCTTTCACCATTAACTAAGACAGACTCTTGCTGGATTAAAGATTTAAACTTAAGACATGAAACTATGAAAACACTAGAAGAAAGTGTAGGGAAAACACTTGAATAAATTGGCTTGGGTGAAAATTTTATGAGGAGGACCCCTTGGGCAATTGAAGCAATGTCAAAAATACATTTTTGGGACCTGATCAAACTTAAAAGTTTCTGCACAGCCAAGAACTCAGTAAATAAATCGGGCAGACAGCCCTCAGAATGGGAGAAGATATTTGCTGGTTATGTCTCCAACAAAGGTTTAATAACCAGAATCCACAGAGAACTCAAACATATTAGCAAGAAAAAAACAAGCGATCCCATTTCAGGGTGGTCAAGGGACTTAAATAGAAATTTCTCTAAAGTAGATAGGTGCATGGCCTACAGATATATGAAAAAATGCTCTCCATCTTTAATCATCAGAGAAATGCAAATCAAAACTACTTTGAGGTACCGCCTAACCCCAGGAAGATTAGCCCATATCACAAAATCCCAAAACCAGAGATATTGGCATGGATATGGAGGAAAGGGAACACTTCTACACTGCTGGTGGGAATGCAAATTAATTTGTTCCTTTTGGAAAGACATCTGAAGAACACTGAGAGAACTAAAAATAGACCTGCCATTTGATCCTGCAATTCCTTTATTAGGTATATATCCAGAAGACCAAAAATTGAATTACAACAAAGGTATTTGT
>NW_003853031.1:1875-3968 GCF_000181295.1 Otolemur garnettii
TGAGAGTATTTCAAAATGTATATGAAAATAGCACACTGTACCCCATGATTGCATTAATGTACACAGTTATGCTATAAGAAATAAAAAAAAAATTTAAAAAACTGGATAGATATTACAATTCCTGGTGTAGCCATGTGCCAGAATACTAATCAGCAACCAAAAAGGAAGAAATGACTGACATAGGTAAAAAAAAAAAAAAAAGTGGATAAATCTAAAAATAAAGGAGACAAATTTAAGAATCTAGATACAGCTCTAAAAGAAAAATACACAAAAAAGACCCATACGATTCCATTTCAATAAATTTCTTAAAAATGAAAACTACTATATGGCGACAGAAATGCTGTGTTTTCCAGGCACCTGGGCAATGGTGGTGATAGGAGTGAGGGCACTGAAGAGTTTAAAATGTCACCTATTGGTAACTAATAGTAATGAAATTGAAGCTCATCCATTTATTCTAAGGTATGTGTCTGGGTGTCATCTATAAAAATTACAAGGTTATTATTACTTAGCAAATACAGAATTCTTGTATCTGACATTTTCACATTTTTAACTAACAGTACACAGATTCCTGGCTACCAGAAATATTTCCTTATGGAATGGATAAAAAAAGGGGTGACCATTGAAGAATGCATATTACAATCTGAAAATACTAGGAAGACCACCCAACCAGTCATACATTTCGAGACCCATCTGACAGATACATTGGAATCTCTGACTGTTATTAAACTAAGTCTTTTCACAACTGTGGTCCCAGCAATCCTGTGGTGAGCGTTCTCACCCCATTTTACAGAGAGGGATTCTGGGCTCAGACAGAGTCATTACCTCTGTCATCCTCCCGCACCTGCCTTTACAGGGAACGTAACTCCAGGACGCCCTGGGGCAGGACGCTACCCTCACTGTGTCCGTGAGAGTCCCACATCTCTCCCTCTTGAGCCTGCAGGAGGCCGAACCCCAAAGCAGGAACCAGGAGACCTGCACCTCGGATCCGTCCAACTTGCTATACCCCAGGACATTTCAGCCCCCGGCGCCGGGCACCCGCACCTGCAGTTGGCTCTACTTGCCAACTCATGTTGGTTTCTTTAAGAAAGTCGTCACTGTCGCCATAATGACGTCAGGTTCCTATGGCAACTGCTAGGAAAAAAAAAAAAATCGTCACAGTCGCAAAAACAGATCAGATGTCTATAGCACCCGGGATGCGCAGGCTCCTTCTCCACATCTGAAAAATCTCCGGACATCCCTAAGAACTGCGTGGTGAGGTTGGAAGGAGAGACTGGGGTTACCCAGCCCGGACCATCTCCCTTCAAAACTCTCCGTAGTAAACTGCTCTTCAGGGGCCCTTGTTCTGCTCTGCCCTGGGGCAGGGTGGGGGATGTCTTAGGATAGGCCCACTCTCCACTCTCCTTCCTGGATCTCACGGGCTCCCCAAGTATTCTTATGGTCCTTGTTCTCAGTGCTTACATCTTTAAAGGGCCCCCACAGTACCTGCCTGTTCCTAGTCTTACCTGTACACCAACTGGAAAATATGACATTAACATTACATCGACCAGATTTATTGGCCCGTGGGATTCCTATAAATAGTCCCAGAATGGCACAGTCTTCTCCACCCAGCAGTGCTGCCCTGGGAAAGTCACAAACGCCAAGGACTTCAACGCATATCTAGCTGTGGTCTGCTGGAGGAGTTTTGTATCTGTGTGTCCAAAGAAAGTGGCTTCCTTGCCATGGGCTGTCCCTATAGCAGGAGAGAGTGTTTCAGCATAACTTCTGTGAGAAACACTCCCCAAATCCCTCTTATCCTGATTTCATACTCATGAAGCAACATGCTGAAGGTGTGGCTTCCATATGGCTCAGGGGGCTGTTGCTGTTTGTAGATTGTATTTTTCATGTTACCTCTAAAAACCTTCACTTAATGAAGGTTAAAAAAAGTTTCCTTTGCATTTTCTTCTGAAACGTTTATAATTGTAGGTCTTAGGTCTATTATGACTTAATTTTGGTATATAGTGCCATAGATGGATCAGAGATTATTTTTGTACACATGGATTTCCATTTGTCACAGTGGCATTTGTCAAAAAGCTTCTTTCCACCATTTAATTACC
>NW_003853031.1:4502-6854 GCF_000181295.1 Otolemur garnettii
GAGTATATTTATGAGAAATACACGTACTCAAGAGGAAGTATTTTGGTCATGTTAGTGCATTTCAGTTCCTAGCACGTATTAGGACCCAAATCAGGGAGGATGGTGCTTGTCCTTTCCCACCTTTCCTTGCTCAGTCTCTGCTGTGGGATTTGGTGCACGCTAAGCATCTATTAACGATTTTTGCCTACGTCACTTCTACCCAGTGTCCTGTCCATCAGTGTAGTACTAGCCTTTGGTCTTTTGTGTAGTTAATCTCTTTTCAAGGTCTCACAGGACACTTACTTTGCTTTTCTGAGGTTAAACTTCAGAAACATAAGGGAAACCTAAGAGGACCTCCAAATAAAAGAGAATGAAGGGTTGATTTTTCCTTCCTTCTGCTAATGCTACTGGAAGTTAGGGGGGAAAAATCGTGCGAATCATAGAAATGTATTCTTTTTCTGTCTCACTCCTTTTAATCAACATGATATTGTGAGATTCGCATGTATTGTTGTCTATAGTTGTAGAGTGTTCATTCTCATTGTAAAGTATTACATTGTTTGGATACTTCAGAATGTAGTTATAGGTGGTGGAGATTTGAGTATTTTCCAGTTTTTGATTTCTTATGTATAACTGTGTTATAAAGGTTCTCGTGTATATCTTTGAATGAACATTTATTTTCCTTTCCTCGGGCACATACCAAAGGGCAGATATCATGGCCCCATAGCACCTCTCTCCACAACCCTTCTAGGTAATGAAGATGATAAAGGACATAAAATCTCACACTTAGTGCCAGGTGACCTGGGTGTAGAGATCCTTGTGTTGGCTGATCCCTGAAGGAGTGAGTGGGCTCAGGCATAACCTGGGGTGTTGTCCTTGGGGCAAGTGAGCCAATGGGAAGCAAAGTGCTATGTACTGACCTACTGCAAGCCAATGCCCTTCATATTTCAACTTCTTGAATCCTAGCAGTTACTCAAGTTACCTATCGTTATGACCATTATTCAGATTAAGGTGCTAAATGCAAAGGAACTTATATAAATTCGGGAGACAATTTCATATTTCCCAGAACAGCAGCTAACTCTGGAATTATGTCAATGTTTTTCTCTTTTTCTTGATGCCTCCAGGTCTCTGAATGGTCTTATCTTTCTCAAGACTGACAGTACATACTCCCCAAGGTATTTTTTAATGCTGTTTCTTTTAAAATTATCATCTGTACATCATTGAAATTTAAAACACATTCTAAATGAAAATCACACTAACTGTAATAATAGAAGGAGAAAACACATGCAAATTACATTCAGATATTGAGTCCGTATCTTGATTTTTGAGACATGCCTGCTAAGAAAATGACTGGGAACTAATGTAGGTAAAGTATACAAATCAATATATGTATAAACAATAAACTTATTAAAAATGCCCAAACCAGAGGAATTCATAAGTTGCAAATATGTAAAAATCCTGAGAAGTTGCAAAAGAAGATGAAGACTGTGAATTAAGTGAACCTGTTCCTGTGCACGTCATCTGCAGGTCTGGAGAGTCTGCATCATTCTATGGACAACAGTCCGCTTGGAGTCCAGGGTCGGAGACAGGCCAGTGAGAAGTGCAGATTAATTTCAATTTTTGAACATAGTTTTGTATAATTTTTAGAATTTGGTAGTCTGAAACAAAAAAATATTTTAATGAAAATTTGAACAGAGAGATTCCTGTCAAAGAGATTAAGAAAAGTAACAGGAACATATCCTTATTAATTTGAAAAGCAGTCATTATATTCTTTTTTATGGCAAAAGGATATGAAAATTGAATTGATAGAGTATGTGTGAATGTGTTTGTGTGTGTGTGTTTGTGTGCATGTGTTTGTGTTCGTGTGCACGTGTGTGTGTTTGTCTTCTCTGTCTATATTTCCCCACATATATAGGTGCAGCTGTATCATCACTTCTTACTGGAAAATGATGGATACAGAGAAATTGCTACCATTAAGGAATAATTTTTTTTTAAAGTTTAGCTGCACTTTCCAGCCAAGTCTCCAACCTGCTCCTGTTCTTGTTCTGACCTCCCTGATCCAAGACTCAGAGCTGCATACCTGACTCTGGCCACCAGATGACGTGCATCTCCATTTTGTTTTATTACTTCTTTAAATAGGATTAGCTTTTGTACTATTATGGCAATTCTGTTGGGAATATTCACATGCATGTTAGAGCAGTTACATTTTCTGTTGACCTCAAACCCACATCACATTCACTCATTTACCTCTTTCCTGATCAGTATGGGTTGAGGTTTCCAAACTGTAGGGCATTCATCCTCCATGACCTCACCCCTGTAGAGGCTTCCCAGACGTTCTTCCAACCCGTCTCAGTCATCCCCTCTCCAGGACCCTAT
>NW_003853031.1:6899-8404 GCF_000181295.1 Otolemur garnettii
CAGACCCCATTTCTGCATCCTCTTCCTCTCTCATCACATCCTGTCTCTCCTGTGCTGCCCTGTATCTGAAGGGGACTGCCAAGATGCACTGAGAGCTACCTGGTGTTGCATCCTACAGATGCCCTGACCATGTGCCTGTACTGTCTCATTAACACCTGGGTTTCACTGATAAAACAATTAATGTAATTCTGTGCGTAGGTTAATAAGATGCATTTCAAGTAAGGTAGTTTATGCTGCTGGCAGGCACTTCTAGGATTGGATAATGTTGGTCTAACACCTGCGCCCTCCTCATGGCACAAGTCAAACCTGCAGCTTCAACATCACAGAGCAGGAAGGTATGAGGGGCTCTGTCCCAAGTCTGACCCAGAGAGCTTTATCTAAGTCTGGGTGAAAAGGGGGGCATTCCCAAGGTAGAAGGATATCAATGCCACCAGAGAGAAAGTGAATGAATCTAGGGGAGGTGCCTGTGGCTCAAAGGAGTAGCGAGCAGGCCCCACATACCAGAGGTAGCGGGTTCAAACCTGGCCCTGGCCAAAAACGGCTAAAAAATAAATAAATTAATACAAAGAAAGTGAATGAATCTAGACTACTTATAATCTTTGTGAACTATCTTTGCCCTTCCTTTAACTATCTTTGCATGTAAATATTTTTCTGTCATAGCATTTTAAATTACTTCACATCAAAATTTATGTTTGTTGGGGTGGTGCCCGCAGCACAGTGGTTATGGTGCCGACCACATTCAGTGAGGGTGGTGGGTTGAACCAGCCCAGGCCAGCTAAACATCAATGACAACTGCAACAACAACAAAAAAATAGCCGGTGTTGTAGCAGGCACCTGTGCTCTCAGCTAATTGGGAGGCTGAGGCAAGAGAATCGCTTAAGCCCAAGTGTTTGAAGTTGCTGTGAGCTGTGACGCCACAGCACCCTACCGAGGGTGACAAAGTGATTCTCTGTCTCAATTAAAGAAAAAGAAGTTATGGCTTGGTACCTGTGGCTCAAGTGGCTTAGGTGCCAGCCACATACACCTGACCTGGCAGGTTCGAATCCAGCTTTGGCCTGCCAAACTACAAATATGGCTGCAAACAAGAAATAGCCGGGCATTGTGGTGGGTGCCTGTAGTCCCAGCTACTGGGAGGCAGAGGCACGACAATCGCTTGAACCCAGGAGCTGGAGGTTTCTGTGAGCTGTGATGCCACGGCACTCTACCCAGGGCGACAGCTTGAGGCTCTGTCTCAAAAAGAAGAACAAATAATAACATATCTAGCACCCAACTTTGTATATATGAAAATTAATTTCTAGGCACATGTTTCAAATAAATTCCTGAATGTAACTTCTGTCAAAACCACATAACCCATCATCAGAGAAATGCAAATCAAAACTACTATGAGATATCATCTAACTCCAGTAAGATTAGCCCATATCACTAAATCCCAAAACCAGAGATGCTGGCGTGGATGTGGAGAAAAGGGAACACTCCTACACTGCTGGTGGGATTGCAAACTAATA
>NW_003853031.1:8698-15422 GCF_000181295.1 Otolemur garnettii
CTTCTGAGCAAAGTATCAGAAGAATGGAGGAAAAAGTATCCAATGTACACACCCCTATTATGAAACTAATTTATACCTTTTATATGAAAGCTATAACCTAATAACAACCTAAGGATATGGGGGAGGAGGAGGGAGGGGTGAATGGGTGGAGGGAGGGGGATTCGAGGGTTCACTTCTGCGGTTCATCTTACAAGGGTACAAGTGAATCTTTCTATGAGCAGAATACGAACATTTTAACACAATAACTAAGAAAATTACATGAAGGCTATGTTAACTAGTTTGATGGAAGTGTTTTGGATTGTTTGTGAAAACACCACTCCGTACCCCAGAAGTGAATTAACGTACACAGTTACCATTCAATAAAAAAAAGAGAGAGAGAGAGAGAGAGAGAAAATATATAAAACAGAAAAAGAAAAACCACGTAACCCATATTATTTTATATTAATACAATATGTTCAGAATATCATTCTTAATATATATTCCCAAAAATACAGTATGAAAGTGTCTGCTTATCACACTCATGGCGTAATGTGACTCACTGCATATGTGATAAGCAACAAACCGCTTATTATTGTTTCCTTGTAAATGTTTCTTCTGCCTTCTAGAATTCCATCCTATGGATATGACATAATCAGTTTACACAGCCCTGGGTCATTCAGAGGGTTCTGATAATCACATCTACACTGTGTGTTGGCAGCTTTTCAGACTGTGCCCTGCTAATGGGTACAGGTCAGAGTGACTTCCTGTGTCTGCTTGCACTGGTGTACTTCCATGGGAGAATTCTACTCAGGTGATAACAAAATCAGGTTGGCGTCTCAGAATGTCTGAGTATGTTTCTCTGTGTGTGTGTGTATAAGGATGACATTCTCCTCTGTTTCGTTTTCCCCTGTTATTGTTTTGTGTCCTATTCCTTCTCTCTTACTAAGTTCAGGCTCAGAAGTGAAGGATAGGTCCAGGCACTGTGGCTCATGCTTCTAATCCTAGCCCTCTGGGAGGCTGTGGCAGGTGGATTGCCTGAGCTCACCAGTTTGAGATCAGCCTCAGAGAGAGCGAGACCTCATCTGTAAAGTGGTGGGTGGTGGTTGTGGATGCCTGTAGCTCCAGCTACATGGGAGGCTGAGGCAAGAGAATCGCTTAGAGTTTGAGGTCGCTGTGAGCTGTGATGCTAGGGCACTTTACTGAGGGTGACAAAGCAAGACTTTGCCTCAAAAAAAAAAAAAAAAAACTGAAGGAAGGAAATCGTAGGATGACAGTCCTTATCGTCACATATTGATCAACATCTTTCACTTTATCCTGAATATGTAAAGCAGTGCTTCTCAAGCAGAACAATTGTGCTCCCTACCCCTAGGGACAAGTGGAAATGCCTGGAGACAGTTTTGGTAGTTACAAGTAGGGTGCTACTGGAATCTCATGACTAGAGGCCCAGAGTGCTGGTAAAATTCCACAACACCTAGGACAACCCCCACAACAAAGAGTTTTCTGGCTCAAAATGGCAATAATGCCAAGATTGAGATAACCTGCTCCAGAGCAGGGCAAATATCATAGGGTCAGAGTCTAGCTTTGGAGTATGAGAACCCTAAATTAGAATAACCATGCTGCCCCTTACCAGGCATGTGCCCTTGGAAATTGCATTTAGCCCCCCTGAGCCCTAGGAGAGCCTGCCTTGGGGAAGAAATGAGTTTTCCCAGGCAATACTGATACCTAACTTACAGAACCACTGCAAGGATTTAGAGAAGCAGTACAGAAAGTGCCTACCAGTGTCTGGCCACTAGCAGGCTCTCGAAGTATTAGTTTTTTCCAAACCCACTTCCTAGCTTCTGCTCCGGGAAAAAACTTAAACCTAAACTACATAACCCTCAAAGCACAACTGTGTCCTAAGAGAGCTTCTGGAAATATGATAACAGGAAAGAAAATATGCTCTCACAGATCCACATAGCGTATAAAAGGGGGCGCTTCCTCTGTGTTTGCAGAGTCATCCAGTGGACCTGGGATGGGGGAAATGAGATTGACCTTCCTCCTTCTCCTCTTTTCTTGATGTCAAAGTCCCATATTTTGGGGTAGCATGAACCCCATCAACCCTTAACTGAGTTTTGTTATAATTTATAATATATTTTAAGTACAAGATTATATGTGGGAATTGATTTCTCCACATTTCCTCAATTCCATCCTGAAGAGATTTCCAAGAAAATGTTGGTGATAAATAATTTTGAACACAGTCTTAGAATTTGGACCCTAAATTAAAAAAACCCTCCATAAAATGAGCCTCCACTTCTACAAATAGCTCCCTGAACCTTGGGGATGACATAGGTTCAGCATTTTGCTTGATCAGTGTGCAATCAGGACAAGGGTGATTTTGGAAGTGTTTCTCATAGAAGGTGTCCTGAAAGTCCTTCCCCTATAGGGATAGCCCTTGGTGACGAAGCCACTTACCTTGCACACAGATACAAAACTCCTCCAGCAGACAACAGCTACGTATGCATTGACGTCCTTTGCGTTTGTGACTGTCCTGGGGCAGCACTGCTGGGTGGAGAAGTCTTTTCCATTTTGGGATTATTTATAGGAAGCCCACGGGCCAACAAATCTAAGTCCCATTCTCCAGTCTCACCTTTATAATAAATGAATGAGGTCGATGTAATGTTCTTCTTCTTCTGTCATATTTTCCAGTTGGTGTACAGGTAAGACTAGGAGCAGGAAGGTACTGTGGGGGCCCTTTAAAGATGTAAGCACTGAGAATGAGGACCATAAGAATACTTGGGGAGCCGGTGAGATCCAGGAAGGACAGTGGAGCCCGTGGGCCTTTCCTAAGACATCCCTCACCCTGCCCCAGGGCAGAGCAGAACAAGGGCCTCTGAAGGACAGTTTACTATGGGGAGTTTTGAAGGGAGATGGTTCGGGCTGGGTAACCCCAGTCTCTCCTTCCAGTCTCACCACTCAGTTCTTAGGGATGTCCGCAGATTTTTCAGGTGTGCAGAAGGAGCCTGTGATCACAGTTGCTATGGACATCTGACGTGTTTAGCAAATGTGACGATTTTTTTCCTAGCAGTTGCCATAGAAACCTGACGTCATTATGGCGACAGTGACGACTTTTTCATAGAAACCAACATGAGTTGGCAAGAAGAGCAGGGTCCTGCGTTCAGGTGTGTGGGACTCAACTGCGGGTGCGGGTGCCCCGTGGCAGAGGCTGAAACGCCCTGGGGTATAGGGAGATGGACGGATCCGGGGTGCAGGTCTCCTGGTTTCTGCTTTGGGGGCTCGGCCTCCCGCAGGCTCAGGAGGGTGAGATGTGGGACTCTCCTGGACACAGTGAGGGTAGCGTCCTGCCCCAGGGCGTCCTGGAGTTACTTTCCAGGTAAGGGCGGGCGCGGGAGGATCAGAGAGGTCATGCCTCTGTCTGAGCCCAGCCCCCCCCCCCCCTCTGTAACATGGGGTGAGAACGCTCACCACAGGATTGCTGGGACCACAGTTGTGAAAAGACTTAGTTTAATAACCGTCAGAGATTCCAATGTGTCTGTCCAATGGGTCTCGAAATGTATGACTGGTTGGATGGTCTTCCTAGTATTTTCAGATTGTAATATGTATTCCTCAGTGGTCACCCCTTTTTTATCCATTCCATAAAGAAATATTTTTGGCAGCCAGGAATCTGTGAAGCGTTAGTTAAAAATGTGAAAATGTCAGATACAAGAATTCTGTATTTTCTAAATAATAATTACCTTGTAATTTGTTATAAATGACACCCAGGCACATACCTTAGAACAAACGGATGGACTTAAATTTCATTACTGTCATTTACCAACAGATGACATTTTAAACTCTTCAGTGCCCTCACTCCTATCATCTTCATTGCCCTGGTGCCTGGAAAACATAGCATTTCTGTCACTATACAGTAGTTTTCATTTTTAAGAAATTTATTGAAATTGAATCGTATGGGTCTTTTTCACGTATTTTTCTTTTTGAGCTGTATCTAGATTCTTAAATTTGCCTCATTTATTTTTAGATTTATCCACTTTTTTACCTACATCAGTCGTTTCTTCCTTTTTGGTTGCTGGTTAGTATTCTGGCACATGGCTACACCAGGAATTGTAATATCTATCCAGTTTTTGGGGCTCTGATTTGGGGCTCTTCTAAATGAAGCTGCTTTGAGCAGTTCTGAATATGTTTTTTTCATGGAAATATGCTTTCTTTCTCGAGTGTAAATATTTAGGAGTATAAAGGCTGGAAGACATGATGCATTTAAGATTCGTACTTTAAGAAACTCCGAACCTGTTTCCAGGTAGTTGTACTGGTTTCACTGTCATCATCAGTGTACGAAAGTTTCAGCCATTGCTTGGTATCGTCAGTCTTTTGAATTTTGGTAATAGTATCTCCGTATAGTTTTCATTTACCTTTCCCTCATGATCAGTGATGTTAATCACCTTTTCATGTGCTTATTTGACATTTGTATATTTTCTTCAGTGGAGGGTCTTTTCAAATATTTTTCCATTTCTTTATTGGAGGGTTTTCCCCGTCACATTGAGTTTCATAAAATTTTCTGTATTCTGGATACAAGTACTTTGTCAGATACATGATCTTCAAACATTTTCTCCTAGTGAGAGAAAATTAGTCAACTGTGTATTTGGAAGAGCTGAAATGTTCATCTTTGAGGAAGTCCAATTTACTGATTCTCCACTTATGAATTCAACATCGCTAGGATTTTCTCAGGTTTTTTGGACAAAGTTTTATAGTCTTCAATTTTATATTTAGATCTATGATCGGTTTTGAGTTAACATTTGTATGTGATATAACATATGGATCACAGTTTGTATTGTGAATCTAGATATGCATTTGTTCCAGCACAATTTCTTGTAAAGATGATCCTTTTTCCATTGACTTGTCATTGCACCTTTCTCAAAAATCAACTGTGCATACGTGCATAGGTATGGATCCTTTTCTGTGTCTAATTGACTTCTTTCATCCATTTTTCTAACTTGATACCAATAGCATACTGTCTGTATTAAGGACGTCTGTAAAGCGTCTTTGAATCAATGTTTGTCCTCAACACTGATTCTTTTCAAAGTTATTTTCATAGTCTCAATCATTTGCATTTCACAATAATTGTAGAATCATTCTGTCAATTTTTTTAAGAGACAGAGACTCACTTTATCGCCCAAGTTAGAGTACAGTGGCATCACAGCTCATAGCAACCTCCAAGTCCTGGGCTTAGGCAATTCTCTTGCCTCAGCTTCCCAAGTAGCGGGGACTACAGATGCCCACCACAACGCCCAGCTATTTTTTTGTTGCAGTTCGGCTGGGTCGGGTTTGAACCCGCCATTCTCGGTACATGGGACCAGCACCCTACTTACTGAGCCGCAGGCACTGCCTGTTTCAATTTTTTTTAGCATAAATTTCTGTTAAGATACTATTAGGATTGCAGCAAATCAGTTGGTCAGGTTTAGGACTATATACATTTTTTTTTTTTTTTAAGAGACAGAGTCTCGCTTTATCGCCCTAGTTAGGGTGTTGTGGCGTCACAGCTCACAGCCATCTCCAACTCCTGAGCTTCAAGTGATTCTCCTGCCTCAGCCTCCCGGGCAGCGGGGACTACAAGCGCCTGCCACATTGCTGGGTCACTTTTTTGTTGCAGTTTGTCGGGGGCTGGGTTCGAACGTGCCACCCTCGGCATATGGGACCGGTACCCTACCCAACGAGCCACAGGCACCACCCGGGACTATATATATCATAACAATACTGAGTCTTCCAACTCATAAAGATGACGTGTCCCTAGGTAGGTTTCCTTTAATTTCTCTCAGCACCGTTTGTGGTGTTTAACGTGTAGGTATCCCAAATAGGTGAACAGACTATTCCTAATTATCTTATGCTTTTTGAAACCATTATGAATGGCAGTATTGAAAATTAAAATTTTCATGGATTTTCCATTTTTACTGAGCTGTCAGCAAGCAAATGTTTAATATTAACAGCTGAGGAATCTTTGATGTTGAATCCCAGGTACCTAGTCTGGAACGGAGAAGGTAATGATGCTTCCCATGCAGTTGCCTATGTTTCTGTGTCACCTTTTACATGATTTTGGCCATTTAATAAAATTCAAGACAAGAATATCCTCAAAATAATTCTACAGAACACCTCTAGAAAAGTCCATACCTTTCAACTTTGTGTCCCCTTAGAATTGAATCTGTTGAATGGTGGAGTTTTTCCTCTTTAGCCCCTAGCCATCCACCTCAGTAAATTCTTCAGTCTTGAGGGGGGAGAGAGAGAGAGATTGTATGTATGTGTTAGGGTATGAAGGTACATAGAAAGGTTTATATTGCTAAAGCTTCCAGGAATGTTTATTTCTAGGAATACGTGACACCAAGCCAGGGTGCATCATGTCAGTGCTATTCAGTTCTTAGCACATATTACGAACAAAATCAAGACATTGGTTGGTTGTTTTCTCCCAGGTTTCTTTGGCCAGAATTGCTATCCTGGTGACTCAAGGACAACTGTGGAATTTGGTGTGGCTTGAATTGATTCATGCTTCTTACCTAAATCACTTATTACTAAGATCGGTGTCACATGTTGCTTATCTAATCCTGTTATTCCTCCTAGAATTCTTACATGGTATTTGAGTGTAGAGTAGAGCTTTCATTCCTTTATTATTTATTTATTAATGTATTTATGTATTTGTTTATATTAGTGTGACTCAGACTTCCTTTTTTTTCCCCAAAGGGTTACTACCCTCTGACCCTCTGTT
>NW_003853032.1:0-10694 GCF_000181295.1 Otolemur garnettii
ACATCCCAGACCCCACTGGCCTTTCCAAGTCCAAGAAGCTGAACTAAAACTTTGGGCAGTGTCTCCAGGTTCTAGCTCCATCTTAGAGGCCAGGAAAGCTTTGAAGATGAAAGTAATTTTTGATGGAGGCTTCTCTGAAGAGCTTCTGCTCTGAGTTTTCAAGTTTTCTCAAGGGTGTTAGAGTCCTTCAGTTTTCCAAAAGTCTGGGGATTGGGCCCTGTCATGATTTGTCGGGGTGGCAGATGTAAAGAAGGTGTGCTCATTTTCTGCTCAAAGAGTTCTGCTTCTCCCCCAGCACCCTTGAGGCTGCCCACATCACACAGGAGTCTTATGGACACCCTTTGGCTTTCGACAAGGTCTGTCTCCTGGGTCAAACTCTTTTCAGGATCCTCTGAGCCCTCTTCTCCTTGACCAGGTCTTAACGTTGGCCTAGGAGGACTTCAAACTGTCAGTACAGATGGTTCATCCACCCCACCCGAAGAAACTTGAACACACATTACCCAATGTCCTGTCTCTTGGAGGACCGCAGCCCTCTTTCATTTCTACCTAAGAAAACTTAATGGCCAAAATAATTTACTGTTTATTCCAGCCTAAATCGGACTGTAGGCATCTGACC
Source organism: Otolemur garnettii (assembly GCF_000181295.1). Taxonomy (NCBI): domain Eukaryota; kingdom Metazoa; phylum Chordata; class Mammalia; order Primates; family Galagidae; genus Otolemur; species Otolemur garnettii. The sequence continues at coordinate 617 of NW_003853032.1, forward strand.
TCCTTTTTTTTTTTCTTTTTTTAGAGCATTTAGTATAGAAAACTCACAATCATACATCCTCCTTCTCTCCTTTTGCAATATATCTTTTATAACTCAAAAATGTGTTTCTTAAAGACCTTACGGGAACTATCTGTCCTTCTGAGACATAGTCATCAGGAAGGTGAGGGTCTCTGATTCCTGGACTCTGGAGGGCAGGAGCCCAACTTGAATAACTACCAGTCAGCAGACAAGCTGGCCTGGACTAATCACATGGACCAACTCCTACGTCCTTCCCAACTCGCCAACATCTTTCAGTAATTTTCCTTTAGCATGCCCCAGAATTTAAAAAGCCTCTCTCCCACCTTTTGTTTCTGCAGAATTAAGCTCATCTTTTACTGAATTCTTTCTCTTGTATTCAGTACCTTAATAAAATTTGTCTTGCTACCTTTAACAAATGTCTCATTCTCTTTCTCTTTGGCAGTGTAACTGGGACTCACTGGCACCTGAGATGTTAGCCTGGCATTTGCAGGAAGGGCCTCAGTGAAACATCTCCTTGGTGACAGTGGTTTGTGAGGTGGGCATTCTGCAGTGAGTCCACACTCACGCATTGCTCATTAGCTACTGGCATATTGCATCACTGCGGGCAGGGCAGGTAAAGAGACATTTCTCTGAAAAGTTCAGAAAAACACTCTGATGGCTTTTTCTTGTGCAAACACACATCTAGTTAGGATGGAGATCAGCTACCTTTCAAACTGGGGCTCCAGGGTCTTCATTTCTCCAAAAGGTGGGCAGGTGATGGATTCCAGCTGTGGAGGAGCCAGCTGGAATGATCGCCCCACCTTTCAAAAATTCACCCACTTCCCATCTCACACATATCAGTCAAATCACCTGCAACAGTGTTTCTCAGCCTCAGCACCGTGGCATTTTGGGCCAGATAATTACCTGTGATGAGGGGCTGTCCTCTGCACTGTAGAATGTTGCAAGGCATCCCCGGCTTCTACCCACTGGATATCAGTACCATCGCACACTTCTGTTGTGATGACCAAAATCTGTCTGGACACTGTTAAATGTCCCTGGCATCAAAATTACCCCCAGCTGAAAACCTCTGGTCTATACCAAATGTCTGGTTCCTTCCCTAATCTTGCTTTATTTCCCAGTGTTTCAGGGTGCTTCAGATGGGCAGTTCCAGAGTTCCTAGCAAACTCTCTTTGTAAGCTACCATAAGCTTGATTTTGGTTAACAGCAAAGGTTTTTTGCTTATGATGTTATTTTATTGGTATCAGAATTAACAGCCATCTTCATTTTCCTTCAGGCCCGGCCTGCATGCTCACACTGAGACGTCTGTGTCTCTGCCTTCCATAGCTGCGAGTGCCAGGGGAGAGCCCCTTTCTTCTGCTCAGGATCCTGGCAGATGCCTTTTTTTTTTTTATCTGGGTTCTTCCTTTTTTTCTGGTATCACACTGTAAATGCCTCAGAATTATTTCCCCATCTCTTTTCCCTCCCTGTCCAAACACCCCTACCCTTTTCCCTTCACAGGGGTTCAGTCTTTCCAGGAGGAAAGTTCCTGATGCAGAACCCTTGATGGCAACCTGGTCCCCTCCCTCAAGGGGCCTCTCTCTCCTTCCCTACTCAGCAGCCAGAGTCAGGAGATGCTGGTTAAAAGGTCCATTTCCCTCTGCAGATTTCTACCTTATTGAGTCTGAAAGAAGACATGCTGCTTTTCTCAGTATCAGTAAGACGTGGCTGGTTTCTGTGAGAGCATTCTAGTCATGACTTCTGGCTTGACAGGGCTTGTTTCAAGGGAATGGGGTGATAAGGGATATGGCTCTGACGGACTTACCCATGTAGAAGTACAGGTGCTGCCTTTCATAGTCGATATATTTGATTTTCTTCTTGCCATACTGAAATGGAGAAAAAAAAAACATAAAATAAGAGAAAGAATTTATCACCATCACACTCCAGGATGTGTGTGGGTGAGTGTGTGTGTGCCTGTGTGTGAGTGTCTAAAATCTCTATGGAAAGAGCCATGTGACCGGTTTTGTTACCTGTCAAACCGGAGCACTAGCAGGTATGGGGAGCCAGCAGCCTTGGGGCCATGTGGGACCTTCTGGTTTCTTGAGTCCAGCTTTTTGACAACTTCCAAATTTTATGGAACACCTCCTTTTAGTTTTAGAAGAAACTAACCTGGGATTGGAGGAAATAGTATGGAATCTTTTTGCTTCAATCAAATGTGGGCAATTCTTGCAGAAATAGATCATGGGGATTGTGATTTTTTTTTTTTTAACCTGTAGGAATCATTTTGAGTATTTTGTCTTCTTATGTGAAGTGGAGAGACAAACAGGAAAATTTCTAATGAGTTGTCTAGCTCTTCTTCAACTGTGGTTTTTAGGATTCTGTGTGTATCTCCGACTCCATCTCTATCCATTCATAGAACAGGTACTGAATGGTCACATGATAGAAGATATGGGTGTGGCCCCTTCCTTCTGCCCATCTTTCCTCTTTTGTGTTCTCATTATGGATCTCAGACTATGATTTACTATTTTAAGGCATGATGCTAATGTACTCAGCCATTGTTAATACTCTTTTTCATACTACACCATTGGATTCTTTCTGGAAATTCTTCTATATATTTATTATATATTATACACAATTATTTATTACATACAGTAATACAATTATTACATACACTCACTATTGAGACTTTACTTCCTTTCCTATGCATTCCTTAGTTAATTGGCTTGCACTCAAGGCACAAAGATAGCTGATGCTTTGAGAGGAGATAAGAGCAATGGTTACATCTCCAGTGCCTGGAAGATGATCAATAAATGTTTACTGAGGAAATGAGTGGATGAATGATAGTTCTTACCCGCCCCATGTTTTTCACTACGTTCACTCAGTCACAGCACTTTAAATAGTGTTTGACACTTGCTTCCCCAGCTTTGAAATTCTCCTTCCTATGGATATAGTTCTTCTTCTACTTAGATAGTTTCATTGGTCTGTCCTCTTACTGTTACACATTAAGATATCTTTTCTAAGATAACTATCATGTAAAAATCCTAGAGGAAAGCATGGGAAATCTTCTAGATGATGTCAGCCTAGGGAAAGATTTTATGAAGAAGATGACATCAAGAATGGCAACTTCAACAAAAATAAACAGATGGGACCTGATTAAGCTGAAAAGCTTCTACACAGCTAAGGACACAATAATCAGAGCAAGCAGACAACCTTCAGAATAGGAAAAGATATTTGCATGTTATGAATCTGACATAGGATTGATAACTAGAATCTACAGAGAACTCAAATTAATGAACAACAACAACAACAACAAAAGAGCAAACAATATCATCTATCATGGGGCAAGATGATAGATGAACAGAACCTTCATCTGAAGAAGACAGACAAATGACCAACAACCACGTGAAAAAATGGTCATCATCAGAGAAATGCAAATCAAAACCACCCTGAGATATCACCTAATCCCAGTGAGAATAGCTCACATCACAAAATCTCAATGCTGTAAATGTTGGTGTGGATGTGGCGGGAAGGGAACACTTTTACACTGCTGGTGGGACTGCAAACTGATACAACCTCTTTGGAAAGAAGTATGGAGAATCCTCAATGAACTCAAAATAGACTTTCCATTTGATCCTGCAATCCCATTACTAGTTATCTATCCAAAAGAAAAAAAACATTATTTTATCATAAGGACATTTGCACTAGATTGTTTATTGTAGCTCAATTCACAATTGCCAAGATGGGAAACAACCTAAATGCCCATGGGCCTAGGAATGGATTAACAAGCTGTGGTACATGTCTATCATGGAATACTATTCAGCTATAAAAAAGATGTTGACTTTATACCTTGGTGATGTATTTTACTAACAAGAATGGTGCTGAAACACATTTTTCTTAGTAAAATATCACAAGAATGGGAATGCAGGTATCCAATGTACTCAAGACTACTATGAATCTGATAAAAAACCAACTAGATGCCCATATGAGAGAATAACACAAGCATATTCAGACAAGGGGAGGGTGGCCGGAGAGAAAGGGGAAAGGAGGGGAGGAAGGAGGATTGGTGAGCTCTCACCTGATGGGCACACTGTGAGGATGTACAGCACACTCCCAGAATGAAGGGCTCAACTGCCTCAACCACAACTTGTAACCTAATCATTTGTACAAACAATGTAACCTAATCATTTGTACCCTCATATTAATCTGAATTAGAAAATAACTATCATGGTTATGAAGTGATATTGCTATTTGTAGTTACTACAAAATCTCCAAATATTTCAGTAGTGTGAAATACAGAAAAGGGACTAGGTGGAAAATACTTGGGAGGTGACAAAGCTAAATGGATTGATTTTGCACATCACCTCAAAGGAAGATCTCTAGTGTGTAGGGACATGAACACAGGACATAGAACATCCAGTAAATGCTTGTTAAAGAAGTTGATGTCTGAATAAAGACGTGGAAAGACTGGTAGAAAACGGGGAAGGAAGGAAAATCTCAGAACTTACCAGAAATGTTTTTGATGAGAAACTGCTAAATTGTAGGATCTAAGTAATTTTAGTGTTTGAATGGAGTATAAATACTGCCCTATACAATGGCTTTGAAACTATAGTCCCTAGAATTCTAAGGTTCTATAGATGTATCTCAAGGGAAGCTGCAGAACCTGGGGAGGGGCCTCCCTCATTTGTGAAGAGGCAGCAGGTGCACTGAACACAGCTCTGGGGAGGCAGGAGGGAGAGAGCCAGGCTGCTTTATGAACTTCAGTGAGACAAACGCCCTTGCTCTGGGCAGTTGGGTGGGGGAGCAACTAGAGAAACCAGCATGTCCCAGTTCTAGTGAAAAGCCTGGAAATCCACAAACACCAGAGAGGTCCAAATAGTTGGACCATTGTCAAAAGCAAACCACCGTCACAAGCAAATGGTTTGTGATCACAGCCAACAATTTGTTTTAAAAAAACTGAAGCAAGAGATTTTATTTCTATTTTGTCTAGAAAAGAGAGTGAATCTCCCAGATTAGGAAAACCTATTTTGAAAAGTCTGTAGGATTTATGTACTAGATGGGTCCACACACCAACTGACAAAGCTACATGCCTCGATTTTGTAAATCTCCTAAGTTTTCCAGGAGAGATAGGAACCGCTTCCTAAGTACCTGATTTCAGGAGCCAGCATTTTCCCTCCACGGAGAGGTACATTGCTTTGTTTATCCTTGTACTTACTTTTCTAAAAGAAAGACTCCCTCCTAAAATACTTGGTAATTTAGTCCTTCATGTGATGGTTTTAAGTGGATATTAAAAAATCAATAGCTGAGAAATTCTGAAGATGACTTTTCCCCTCCATTTTCTATTGTTTACTAAGTTCAAATCAGAGCTGGTATTTTTAATTCTGTTACAAGAGATTTAGGATGGGGTTAATGTACAAATGCACTAAAATGAACTTGTACTAAATATAACTGCACAATCTCTTCTAACTGGGCTAGAATTAGTTGAGATAACTTGATATTTAGTTACTGGTCATCTAGTGCTTAGAGAATGTACTGATCTACCTTTTCTTGGTGAACATTTCTCAATATCCTAGTTAGCCTTTGGGCAATCCCTGCCAAACTCAGTTCCACTATCTAACCCTGGTTTGTCATCCCTGTCAGCAGCAATGACGGGCACTGAACAGGGGCATGTCTATTACTGGGATGGCTCAGAGTGATGTGGGTTCTTATAGTTCCTGGTGCAGGAGGGGCCTGGATGACCATCAAAGCCATAGGTCATGATTCTAAATCTCCAACCCCAGGTTCAGTTATTTCATGTCTGTATTTAGGACCTAAAAGAAGTAAAGATGCTCCCAGATCGTGTGTGGAGCCAGAACTTCTAGCTTGATCTTTCCAAGGCAAAGTCAAAGGCCAGTCTTTCCAGAAGCCCTTGTCTGGTGCCCAGGATGGCTAAGTGTACCTTGACAGGTTGCGAATCTCCAAGCAGAAAAAGTGGGCCCATGTCAATATCCGGGTCTTTGGGGTAGATGTTTGTTTTTACATGATGTTGAGAGTGCCAGTTATTCCACCAGTTTTGTGACAGGCCCTGAGGAGAAGAGAGGGCTTGTTAGCTGGAAGAAAGCTCTCCTGAAATACCCTTTACTGTCAGAGTTTTCTGCATTCATCCCCAAAGTTAAAATACAATATTTGAGTTTCTTGAGCTTGTCCCCACTGCTGGGACATAGAATGACTCATTGAACAGAGGCTCTCATAGCTTATGAAGAAATAATTACCTGATCCAGAAACATAACTTCAGGCTAAAACAACTCCTGACAATGAAAATCATTAAAGCCTGTTGAAATCAAATGCTTTTCATCCTTCTCATATTTGATCCTCATTTACAAAAAACAAACAAACAAAAGAAATAAACAAATAAAAACAACCCCAATCTCTCCACCCTTTCTCTACCCCCCCAAACCCGAAGGTAGTTGGGTAGAGATTATTATTCCTATTTTACATATAAAGGAGTCTCTGCTCCAAAACTTTAATTAGTTCTGGAGAAAAAAGTGGCCCCAGGTTTCCCACTTCAATGAATATTTCAAAGAATCATGGATTTGAAGTGATCTCCTTGGGGGGCTGGGCTCAGATCATTACGAGTCCCAGCTTCAATGCCTTCATATGAAAATTAATGAGAATAAAAATATTTCAGCTGCTGCCAAGTTTGAATCACCTCTAATTAGCTTGTTTGTGATTTTCTCTCTCTCAGTAAAAGTCTGAACGTTTTAATAAAGCAAAGGATATGGAGGCAAAACAACCTGGTTATATGAAGTAGTTGAGTAAACACTGCTGTGTGGTTTGGACAAATCACCCCCCTCTGGGAGGCTCCCCTCCATCTCCAGTAAGCACAGTGAAAGCCGATTTACCTCTGTGGGTTGTCTGGGGAGATAGGAGATGCTGTATGTACAGTGTTGGCACACTGAGATCCTCAATTGCTCCTCTTTTTTGTTAATCATTTACGGGAGAATAAACAGTATAGTGGTTTTTCATGACACGTTTAACATCTCTTAGTAACCAATCTATACATGTTCTACTCTGTATTGTCTAATATAACAGTCACACATGGCCATTGAGCACTTGAAATGTGGCCAGTTGAATTAAGATGAGCTATAAGTATAAAATATATACTGAATTTTTGATTCTTAGTATGAAAAAAGCAATGTGAAGTATCTCAATAATTTTTACATTTATTGCAGTCTGAAATGATAATGTTTTATCATTTCAATTAAGTTTATAAGCTCATCTAGAAAAGATGGTACATATCTCCTTGCTGAATATCACTTCCATCACATTTGAAGTGCTCCCCCTGGGAAGTTATGCACTGACACCAGTGCCTAGTTCACCCTTACAAGCAATTTTGTAGCTCTTTTTCTGGAATTGCCATCAGAGCTGTTGTCATATTACCCTTGATGTCCTGAATGTCATCAAAATGTCTTCCTTTTAATATTTCTTTTATTTCTGGTTAAAGAAAAAAGTCACTGGGGCCCAGATCAGGTACGTGGGGAGGGTGTTCCAAAATAGTTATTTCCTTACTAGCTAAATGCTCCCTCACAGACAGTGCTATATAAATTGGTGCATTGTCACAATGCAAAAGCCATGAGTTGTTGGCCGAGATTTTCAGTGAAAATTTTCCTAACCCTTTCTCCACTGATGTTTACTTGGTCTGCAATGCTCTTCACAGTCAGCCAATGATTCTGATGCACCATTTAATGAATTTTTGCCATGTTTTAGTCAGTTTTGCTTATTACTGGCTTCCCTGACCTCTCTTCATTAGTGACACTTTCTCATTAGAAAAAGACATTTAATCCATTTGTACAGTGCCATTTTCCTCATAGTATTATTCCTATAAACTTGCATGAACATGTTCCTGATTTTACTTTCACTCTTACCAAGTGTCACAAGAAATTTATAAATGTTTGTTCATTGCTCTAATTCAAGCTCCAACATTCTTGCAATAACACACAAAGACACAAAATAACAATAATGAATGCTACTCAGCAAGACACCAGCACCTGTCAACATGAACACTGCTGTGAGAAAACTGATATACCAAGGTTATGAAATCTTACCAAATTGTTTAAACAGTGCTGTCAGTGTAAGCACATGGTGTGGCCAATTCACAAACCTAATTGGCAGACCTCCTATGTGTGGTAAAAAAAAAAAAATTATCCTTTAAATGTGATTATTAGAAAATTTAAAATGCATATGTCAATGTGACTTGCTTTGTATTTTTCATGGAGTATACTGGTCTAGACCCTCTATATCTATGGTAGAAGGGATGCGTAAGTTTCAAAACCTGTAAGCATTAGCACTGCCTTTCCACAGTCTGCTGTGCAAGGTCCTCTCTTGGGAACTCTCTCTCCATCCCCCAACCAATAAAGATATTCTCTTCTCATTCTCTTCTCTTTTCCTCCAACTCAGATCCCTGTCCTGAGTCTAATGCCTAAATGGGTGCTTTCCAAATATTTTCTTGTGGATGTCTTGTGTCCCAAACTACATTCAACAATTTCTATTTCCCCTTCTGGAGCTTCATCACTGCACATAATTTTTCCCATAAAATTACGTATGATGAATGCAAAGTGACAGTTAAATGAGAAGAACAAGTTTGGGTGTTCTACACAAGAGGATAATAATAAAATATTATATGCTTCAAGATACCTAGAAAAGAGGTATCTTTGAACATTACCACAAAGAAATGATAAATGTTTAAAGTTATGGAGATACTCTTTACATAGATTTGGTCATTATGTAATGTATTTATGAATCAAAACATCATATTATATCCCATCATATTATATCCCACAATTGTCATATATTAATTAAAATAAAATGAGAAAGAAAAGATGCTGAGAGAATTTTTTTTTTTACAGACAAAGTCTCACTCTGTAGTCCTGAGTAGAGTACCGAGGCATCATAACTCTTCATCAACCTCCAACACCTGGTTTCAAGTGATCCTCTTTCCTCAGCCTCCTGAGTTGCTAGGATTACAGGTATCAGCATAACACCAAGCTAGTTTTTCTACTTCTAGCAGTATGGGGTCTTGCTCTTGCTCAGGCTGGTCTCGAACCTGTGAGCTCAAGCGATCTACCTGCCTTGGCCTCTCATAGGGCTAGGATTACAGGTATGAGCCACTGTGCTCAGACTGAGAGAAAAAATTTTTAAAAATTACACTCTTCATCTCATTTACCCAATTACAGCATTAAGACATTTGTGTTCTACACCTGATAGATCCAACTTGTACAAATGACTTAATAAAAAAAATAGTAAAAAAAATTACATTCTTATGATTGTGCAGTTTTTCATGCACCCATTATTTACTTTGAAGTATGCACCATGTGTCAGATAATGAATGAGGAGTTTAGAGTGTATGTAATAAAATGGGGTTCCCACACTTTTGAAACATACAATTTAATGAGAGAAGTAGACAGCTAAGCTCAGCCAGTGTGATGAGGAATTATTCTCTTTCTCAATTAAGTCTTTCAAAAGACATTTTGGCCTCTTCCACCAGCTGATTGTACTCTTCCAGCCAATGACTACATATGGTAACTGGAAATATGAGAGACAGGTTTTGATTTATGATAGCTTAGGGGAGCAGATCTTAACAGATAATGCTTAGGATGGTAGTCAGTATAATTTATGGGTATGAGCTAAAGCAGTTGGTTCTCCCTGGCCCTTCTGTCTGGAAGCCACTATTATCAGAGACAAAGGAGAGAGTACTTCACAGGCAAGTGAGGATTACAAAGTTGTGCCAAATTGGCTGCCCCCTGCACTAAGTTCTAAACAGGACCCATGCTAAGGCATTGCTCATTTCCAAGTCAGATCATTTCTTGGTGCACTAGAAAGAATCAGGCTTTGGACTAAAACCAACGTTAGGTTAAATCTGTGCTTATCCATCTTCTTAGGTGTGTGACCTTGGGCAATTTCCTCATCCCTTAAATAACATGTTTGACACTTTTCCTCCTCCCACCAAAATGAAATGTTTTACCATGTCATCATGGAGTCAGTACAGGCCAGTATTTCTAGGAAGATCTTAATTTCTATATTCTGTCCCATTATTCTTACAATAAGATTC
>NW_003853032.1:11175-15337 GCF_000181295.1 Otolemur garnettii
GGAGATGTTGCTGTTTAGGTTATAATTTCCTTTGCCATGTCCTTCCCACAAGTAATTTTCTCTCCTGCACATCACTGAGACCTATATCTGCAAAAATGCAGCATAAAGTTGATTCGCTTTTAAAAGCCATTTCCTAATTTCTCATTCTGCTCACGAGCCATAGAGGATATATTCATTTTAACTGGTGAAAATTGTTTCTGGGAACAAAATTTATATGTAAAGAGCTGTCTACAAACTTGGAGCAGTGGGATAGCACTGATTTTAAAATGTGCCCCCAAGGATGAGGCTCATCTGAAATATTCCACACACTGGCACCAAATCAGCTTCCACTTACTCTCCGGCATTGGAGTCTCACCTTTCATCTGACTCCTCAGAACAGGGCATGGAAACTGGGAAGGCTCATTACCTAAAAGTGCTCAAGGACATGATAAAAACACCTGCTTTTACTCTGTGACATTCCTGAATGCATCCGGAAACACCTCTCCTACCTGACACAGGTGGATAAAGGGTCCAACAGTACAAGAATTTTCTGGTTAAGTGGAACTTGCCACATAAAATGACAATTTATCATTCATTCTAAGCATTTCGAGGGACAGACGTGTCTCTAATATGGATCCAAATCCAAATCTGTGCTACATAATTTACTGAAGCCTCAGTGTGCTCAGGGGGAGAGAGCGTGGGTCAGAACAGGTACTTCCAAGCACGTCCCTCCTCAGCGCTGTTGTCACTTGTGGTCTACTTCCTGTCTCCCTGATACCATCACTGTTAAATATTTGTCTTAATGATTCTGGGCCCTCATTTTGATTATGGAAGACTGTTTCTAGTAACAGCTAATCATTACTGGGCATTTCCCATATGCCAGGCACTGTGTTAAGCATGACACAGGATGTATAAAATCCTGACAACACCCCTAACTGGGTCCCTATTCACATTTTACAGTTGAAGAAGCTGAGGCTCAAAGACAGTAAGTAATTTGACCAATGTGACCCAGCTAATGAGTGGCTGAGCTCACAGAAGGCATATCTGCTGTCAAAGCAACAGTTGTTCGTCCTGGCTGCAGGTTAGAATCACCCTGGGGAGATGTCCAAATGATGCTGACATCCAGGCCCCACCACAGATGGATTTAATGAATACCTCTAGAGATGGTGCTGAGGCATAAGTTATTTTTTTATTTTTTAAAGTTCTTCAGTTAACTTTGAATGAGGGCCAGAAATGAGAACTCTCGGGATTGCTCTCTTTGATACTATGCTGGGCATTCTTCTGCTTGCCAGCTCATGGCCATTGGCTTAAATAGTTCACCCCTTTGAACATCAATCTCAACTGAAAATAGTAATCCTCATCTCCTAAGAATCACATGAGACAATGCCCAATGGGGCTAGCCTGAACCTGGCATGGCAGGCTGCCATCTGGTGTGAGTCCTGTCTGCCACTCACCACTTGCTGGCAGTAATTACTGCTCATGACTCTCTGTGGGCCTGACCCCAGCATTCTTTTCACCTTTTATTAATGGACACTTTCAAGATATTCCAGGCTGTGGAGCCAGACACCCAGAAAGACATACATGTATAAAACTACTGTGATAAAGAAGAACAAATGTGCTTTGAGTCAGTATCTATGGGTTTTGTCTTAAGAAGGCCTTGTTTGAAGTGGAAGGCTTTAGCCCCCACTTCTGGGCCAGAGGACAGAGTCCATCAAACTGGTTGTAGAAAAGCAGAGATTGAATTTAACTCTCTATGTTACAGATGGGAACACTGAACTGAAGATGTAGAATGTGATTTACTGATGATCACACAGTGAGCATTGTCAGAGGCTGGAGGCTGCTCTTAGAGGCCTTGTTCACTCACTCACTCAACAACACTTAATGAAGGCTCACTATGTGCCAGGCACTCTCCAAGGTGCTGAATCTCAGTGGTGCATAGGACAATGAACTTGCTTCCCGAAACCTTTTAGCTTACATTGGCCGTGTCACTATCTGCTTTTCCCAGTAGTTGGGGTTGTACAACCCTCAACTCTTGAGCAGAGCCACTTTGCCTTTCCCTAGCTACTCTTTCTTTTTCTTTTCATTTTTATCAGTTCTCTTGCATCTTTTACCTTATTTCTTCATAGCCTCACTCTTCCAGGACTAAAAAGGCTGCCTGGATCCCTGTAGCATCCCAGCAATTAATGTTCAAATCCCTCCTAAGAATATTCCCATTCACAGTTTTACAGTACACATCTTTAACTTTAAAGGCACAAAATTTCTTCTGCAAAATGATTCCTTAGGGCAATAGGCTGCCAGGGTATGGGCCACGTAGTCTATCAGAGTAATTAAAAATATATATGAATTTCCTAAATAAAATTAAAATTTTTTCCTCATTAAAAATGTAAAATTCTCACTTTATCACATATTTTATAACATTGTATATACATATTATCTACACTATTAGGACATTTACATTTATTAGTATAGTATATTTATATTTATTAGTACATTTACATTTACTAGGGTATCATAAATAATTCTTACTGATATGAGTGCACAGTCAAACAAATGTGGAAACTACTACCTGACACATTGACATTCAAGAATCCCCATTATGCTCTTTGATGTTCTGTACCTTGAAATGGCCCATCATAATTTTTTGCCACAGACGGTTCCACTTGGACTTCTTAAATATGGAAAGGTGTCCTAAGTCATGCTGCAAAAATGCACTCTGCGCCTAGGAGAGACGAGGTTGCTGTTAGAGACATTGGGAACTCAAGAAGAAATCAATAAATGAACCTGACAGTAGATTCATAAGCCCCTTTGAGAATACTTGGTGATCTGGTCTGAGCTCAAGTCAAATTTCTATTACTCACTATGTCCTGTTTTTCTAACCTCCATGCCTTAGCACAGGTGGTTCTCTCAGTCTGGAATGCTCTTCTTGCTACTGTCAACATCTTCCAGTATGGAGTGGAAAGAGTGTGGTTATTTTTTTGGAGCTGAGGTCTCGCTTTTGCTCAGTGTGGTTTCAAATTTTTTTTTTTAATTGAGACAGAGTCTCACTTTGTTGCCCTTGGTAGAGTGCTATGGCATCACAGCTCACAGCAACCTCCAGCTCTTGGGCTTAAGTGATTCTCTTATCTCAGCCTCCCAAGTAGCTGGGACTACAAGCAACTGTCACAGTGTTCAGCTATTTTTTTATTTTTAGCAGGGATGGGGCTGGGTTCGAACCACCAATTCTGGGGTATGTGTCTGGCACCCTACCCACTGAGATATGGGTGCTGTCACTTATGAGTTTTATGACTCTAGACAAGTTACTTGGTATCTCTGATCTTTAATTCTTCATCTGATAAACAGGGGCACTAATACTGACTCATGGGCAGTTGTGCAACTCATGAATGTATAAAGTGCCCAGCTTATGCTAAGCACCAAAAAACTGTTGGATTCTTCTTTTCTTTCTGAAAGTCACTTTGCAAGAAATAAAGCAAGTTGGCTTTTCAAGAAAACAAATTAAATGTGCAAAATTTTGGAACTTGGAAATGCATTTTCTACAAAACCTTCCACACTTGTTCCAATGAATATTAAATGCACCTTCCTACTCAAAGAGCACATGCTTGTTCCTCTCGTTGCCACTAACACCACTCTGTCATGCAGAATGTTCAGAATGTTTAGCTGTTTGAATGAGTATCTCCTCACGAAATGACTCCTTTCTTGGGAGCTGGGAGCATATGAATTTCCCTCTGTGTCCACAACACAGTGTTTCGTTAACAGAAGGCCATGTTTAGAGATTCAAACTTTATTCCACAGTAATTTATCAAATGTCCTGCTAAGTACCACTTGCTGTCTGTCATTTATAGTGGATTCTCATACAATAAGGTACAGTTTCTGCCCTTGAGAATTAATGGTCTGTTGCATTGATGACTGTAGGTTGGTTAATGAATGAAAGATAAAGATGAGTGTTACGTGGCCAACGACAGAATTTTAGTTACTGAAATTGTGAGAATAAAATGGGGCAAACAGTGACAACTGTCATTAACTAAACATTTGCCATAAGCCTGGCCTGTGCAGGGCATTTCACACATTAGTCTTGGTCCTCCTGAGAGCAATTCCACATTCATTATTATCCTCATTTTGCAGATGAGGGAACTGGTACCCACTGAAGTTTGCTGACTTGCCATGAGTGTCTAATGTGGGTGAGGGG
>NW_003853033.1:0-5633 GCF_000181295.1 Otolemur garnettii
AAAACTACAAAGGAAGTTCTCATGTAATTGCTGATTTGTAGTTTTTTCCTCCACAAAATATCCATTGAGGCTTAGAGTGTTGCCATGACTTTCGGTACTTTGAAACATATTTCACAAATCATAGATATTTCAACCAAAAATGAGAAGAATATTAAATTTACATATTGCTTAATGAGAACCTCCCAATATTAAGTTTGAGGCTTTAAAGGAAAAAAAAACAAAAAACAAATTGGGTGTTGTGTTGAAGATTATAAGGAAAAAGATAGAAAAGTATGTTGATTTATTAGAATAGAAATTATATTTTTAGCCTTACCAGTTAAATTATAAGTAACAATCATTACCAGTAGCCTATATCAGAACCCACTGTAGAGAGTTTTCATTTTGTTTAGTATAGCCTTAATGTAGTCTAGTGTAGTCTGGTTTGGCACAGTAATGAATTATATAACATATAATTTGAGAGACTTCCCTGGTCATCAGCTTGTGGGTAGTACAGAAACTTCCTTACGATCTAATATAAACTTCTGATATAAACTTCACTGCTGACCTCACTACTGACCTCATTCTCCTCTAGCCTCTTCACTTATTTTTCTTATTAATTAACTTTATTGTCCCATTACAGTTCATTTCCCCTCTTCTCATTTGAACACCCAGAAGCCTCTCTACTCATCAATGACAGTGAATCACAAACCTTCCCCCCATCACTGTCAACCCCACAGACCCCTGCCCCCTGGCTGCTCAGTCTCTGCCTCCCTCCTCAGATCTTTTCCACTCTGCCTTGGCCCAATCACTCCCATAGGAAACCTCAGTCTTTGTGACAAACTTTAATGTATTATTTTACTTTTCTTTGACAAATACTAAGAAAAATATATAATAAAAACAAACACTAAAGACAATGGGTTTTGCTAGAAAAAAATATTTGTTGCTAGTATAAAGTCAAATATAAGAACATAGAGATCAATAAGGAAAGACTGGCTGTGTGGGGTGCCTCATGCCTGGAATCCTAGCACCCTGGGAGGCCGAGGTGGGTGGATTGCTTGAGCTCAGGAGCCTGAGCTCAGGAGCCTGAGCCTGAGACCTCCGTCTGTATAAAAAAAAAAAAAATTGCTGGCCCTTGGGGCCTGTCATCTCAGCTACAGAAAGACTATCCCACCTAGGGGAGCCTAAGGCAAGAGGATTGTTTGAGCCCAGGAGTTTGAGGTTGCTGTAGCTATGACGTTAGGGCACTTGGATGACAGAATGAGTTTCTGTCTCAAAATAATAAATAAATAAGTATGAAAAGACAACCTTCACACCTTCACCAATGGGCAAAAAGTATAAAGAAATGTGAAATATGAACAAAAAAATTCACAAATCAATTAAAAATGTGAAAAAATGTTAATTCTTACTGATAGTAAATTTAATTTTAAAAACTAAAGATTATTCTTTTTGACTGTCATATTGGTAAAGTTTTATTAAAAAAAAAAAAAGAGAGACCTGTGCTAAGTTTGGCAAATGTGCCTTACTGGTTACTTATACAAGGACTTGGGGTATACTTGTCTGTAGATTTGTTCTCTATCTAAGTCTCTTATACTGAATACAAAAGTAATGCTTCTGGGGAGTCAAGATATATAAGAAGCTTTTGAGATGTGACTGACTGATCTCCATCAAAAGGGGAAGGTTTAATATATTATGTGTTACATGCTAGAAAATATTATAATCATTAAAAGCAGAAAAGATAATGTACATGCAATGACATTGAGCAGATTTAAATATGTATATTCTTAAGAAAGCATCATTTGCTTGATAATATACTTCATTCTCTGTTAGTGAGATAGATATGACCATGTTTATAGGGAAAACTCTTCCATTTATTGAAACCTTTAAAATTTGAAAAATATATATCCTACATAATATAATTTTATAATATTTACTATATACAATATGTTTGTTATATGTAACAAAAGATGAAGTCTGATAGTAATAGCACTGATTTTGCCTGAAAGGTTAATTAGAAACCTTTCCTATTAAAGACATCTCTGCTTCTATTTTTTTTTTTTTTTTGCAGTTTTTTTTTTGGCCTGGGCTGGGTTTGAACCTGCCACCTCCAACATATGGGGCCAGTGCCCTACTCCTTTGAGCCACAGGCACCACACCCTATTATTATTAATTTTAAGATGTCATTTTATTTATAACTTTTATAAATTATTATACCCTTATTGTATATCTTATATAAATTATTATAGCCTACCCAGATGGTTAATTTTAGTTATTAACCTGCATGAACTGAGCCATCTAGAAATCTGATGAAGCCTTGTTTTGGGTGTATCTGTGAGAGCATTTCCAGAGGAGTTTAGTCTGTGAGTCTAAGTGGACCAGGTGGGGAGATCTGCCCTTATTGTGGGTGGGCACCATCCAGTTTACCTGGATCCAGATACAATGAAAACAGAGAAAGGCAAATGTGTCCATCCCTCTTTTGGAGCTGGGATACTCTTCCTTCCCCTTGGACATTGGAATGCTGGGTTCTCCAGTCTTTGGACTCCAGAACTTACTCCAGCTCCATCACAGTTCTCAGGCTTGTGGACTTGTACTGAGAATTACTTCATCAGCTTTTCTGTTTCTTCCTTTTTGAGACAGAGTCTCACTTTGTTGCCCTTGGTAGAGTGCCTTGGCATAATAGCTCACAGCCACCTCAAACACCTGGACTCAAGTGATTCTTTTGCCTCTGCCTCCCAAGTAGCTGTACCACAGGTGCCTGCCACAATACCCAGCCATTTTTAGAGATGGGGTCTCACTCTTTGCTCAGACTGGGTCTTGAACTCTAAGCTCAGCAATCCACCCACCTCGGCCTCCCAGAATGCTAGGATTACAGGCGTGAGCCACCAAGGCTGGCTTTAGCTTTCCTGTTTCTAAGGCCTTCAAACTTGGACTTACCCACAATACCAGCCTTTCAGGATCTCCAGCTTGCAAATGCTGACTGGTCTGGAACTTTTCAGTCTTTATAATTGCCAAAAAAAATTTCCCTAACAAGCCCTCTTTCATATACAGTATTTCTATATACAATGTACAGAGGGTGCCAAAAATATTTATACACACTTTAAACAAGGAAAATACTGTATTAAAATTGTAATACTCAAGTCATGTTTGACTTCTGCAGTTATAAGAGAAACAAAATACAAAATACAAGATAATAAATGTTATCAGTATATACCAAGTAGTATGATTGTAATACAGTTTTTCCCGTGCTTAAAATCTATATACATTTTTTTGGTACCCTCTATACATATCCTGTTGCTTCTGTATCTCTGGAGAACCCTAACTAGTGTACTAACTTATGTCTGTGTTGTCAAAGTATAATAGTAGAAGATTCAAACATGTTTTCAAAAATTTATGAAACTAAAAAAATGGAAAAATAAAAAATAAACAAATGTGAAATTTCTGAACATTGGTGCATCTTATACAAGTTTAATAAATTATATTTTTTTAAATATCTGAGATATCTCCCATCCCCATTTATAGCTCCTTCTAACATAGAAGGAAGTATTGTATTATGTAATGTATTATTAAGTTATGTTTATGTAAATTATATAAATTTATGATTATGTACATTAATATTCTTTATAAATAAGATACTTTATTTTTAAATCGTCAAAATGGTTTTTAGGGATGTTAATTATTATTATTTTATTTTTATAAACAAAAACTGTAGATGTTAAATGCATAAAACTTGATCACTGCAACCTGTCACAAACCTATCCATCACCTCTCAAAGTTTCTTAACCACCCTGTGTTTATTTATTGTTATTACTTTTTCTGATTAAAAACACTT
The DNA here is from genome assembly GCF_000181295.1 of Otolemur garnettii. NCBI lineage: Eukaryota > Metazoa > Chordata > Mammalia > Primates > Galagidae > Otolemur > Otolemur garnettii. The sequence continues at coordinate 3,806 of NW_003853033.1, forward strand.
AACATAAGGCTTACCCTCCTCTTAAGTTTTTAACACCATATCTAGTATTGTAAACTATAAGCACTTGCTTTACAGTAGATTTCTGGGACCTATTAATCTTATGTTAACAAAACTTTGTACACTTGACTAAAACCTCCCTCCACCTAGTCCCTGTCAACCACCCTCCCACTCGCTGCTTCTATAAGTTTGACTGTTGTAAATTCATCATGGAAATGGTATCCTGCTGTGTGTGTCATTCCGCATCTAGCTTAATACATGTAGCATAATGTCCCCTAGGTTCATCTACTTGTTTATAAAGGACAGGATTTGTGTTTTGTTATAGCTGAATAAATTACACTGGATTGCAGGCATAGACCATATTTACTTTATTCATTTTACTATCAATTCTTTCCAGGTCATAGACACCATGAATAATTCTTCAAGGAGCATGGGAGTTCAGGGCTCTTTGAGATCTTGATTTTAGTTCTTTTAGAACTAAAGGAGGATTTTAGTCTGATGATATGATATTTCTGCATTTAGTTTTTCATGAATCTTCACACTGTTTTCTATAGAAGTTTCACAAATGTACATTGTACATTCCTTCCAAAAGTTTACAAGTGCTTTTTTCTTTTTTTTCACCACATCCTGGCCAACATTTGTTGCCTTTTGTTTTTAGAGGTTGTTTTGGGTGTGGGTGATTTTTTAATAATAGACCATCTAACAACTGTGAGATGATGTCTCACTGAGGTTTTGGTTTTCATTTCCCCTATGATTAATGATGTTGACAACTCTTTCATATATTTTTGACTTTGGATGTATTCCCTGGAAAATAATTTAATCAATTAGCTCATTTTTTTTGGAAATTGGGTTATCAGTTTGTTTGCTATTAAGTTGTAACTGTTACTTATATATTTTGGATATTAACTCTTTATCAAATATATGGTTTATAAGTATTTCTCCTACTTTGTAGGTTAGCATTCTTTTGTTGTTTGTTTCCTAACGGTGCAGAAGCTTCTTAATTTTACATAATTTCACTGTCTATTTTTACTGTTGATTTCTGTGCTTTTGGTGTCACATCCAAGAAAGACCCAAGGTTAATGTTCAGAAATTGTCTTGCTATGTTTTCTTCTTGGAGTCTGAGGAATTCAGGTCTTACATTTAAGAATTTTGTCATTTAGAGCTGATTTTTTCTGTATAGTGTCAGATGATTATCCAATTCTACTCTGTTCTTTTGCATGTGGGGATCCAGTTTTCCCATCACCATTTATTAAAGAGGCTTTATTTTTTTTCCTTATTGTACATTCTTGGCACTCTTATTGAAGATAAGTTGATCATCAGTGTGTACTTTTTCCTGGGGGTTCTACTGTTCCATTAATCTATATGTCTTCTTAATCCTGTGTCAAACTATTTTCATTATTCTAGCTTTGCAATAAATATTCAAATCAGAAAATATGATGCCTCCAGCTTTGTAATTCTTGCTCAGAATTGCTTTGGCTTTTCAGTAACTTTGTAGATTCATATGAATTCTAGAAATATATTTTCTATTTCTGTAAAAATGGCATTGAGATTTTGAGAGAGATTGAACTTGTAGAACCAGCTTGTCAGTGTTTTTTCCCTATTGTTCTCCATCCTCTAGTTCATTTATTTCTCTTAATCTTTATTATTTCTTTCCTTTATCTAACTTTAAACTTAAATTTTTTCTGCTTTTTCTACTTACTTTTGTATGTTTACCTGTTTATGTGATTTTTTTTTTCTTTTTCTTATTAGAAGCATTTATGGCTACTCAATTCCCTTTTAGCACTGATCTGCCTGTATCCCATAAGTCTTGATATATTTTGCTTTATTATTT
>NW_003853033.1:5900-7224 GCF_000181295.1 Otolemur garnettii
AGTATGCTGTCTAATTTCCATGTGTTTGTGAATTTTTTTCATTTTTCTATTTATTCTTGAATTCTAGTTTCATCCTATTGTTGTCAAAAAAGAATATTGAAATGATTTTAATCTTCTTAAGTTTATTAAGACTTCTTTTGTGACCTAGCGTATAATTTATCTTGGAATGTCGCATGTGCGCTTCAGAAGTGCTACTGTTGGGAGAAGGTCCTATATATATGTTTCCTAGGTCCATTTGGTTTATAATGTTAAGTCTTTGTTTCCCTATTCATTTTCTGTCTAGTTTTTCTATCTGCTGTTCATAGTGAAGTGTTGAAGTCTCCTGCTTTGATTGTAATTTGGTCTATTTCTTCCTTCATATTTGTCAATGTTTGTTTTATATATTTAAGTGTTCTAATGTCAGGTGTATATGTATTTATAGTTGTTTTATTATCCTGTTTAATTGGACATTTTATTACTATGTAATGACCTTCTTTATTTTTGTGACTGTAATTGACTTAAAGTCTATTTTCCCTGAGGTAAATGTAGCCATCCTTGCTCTCTTTTGGTTGATATTTGCATGGAACATATTTTTTAACCCTTTCACTTTCAACATATGTGTGTCATTCAATCTAAAGTGCCTCTCTTATGTATATCATGTAGTTGAATCTTTTTTGTTTCACTTTATTCTTTCAGTCATCAAACGTCTTTTGATCAGTGAGTATAATCCATTTATATTTAAAGTAACTATTGACATTCTGATAATTATTGAGGGGTTTGGTAACCCTTGGGGAATTTTTTGGTCCCCCCCTTCCGGCCAACCGGCCTCCTTGAAATTTCATGTTTGATAATGATGTACTTTGATTATATTTCCTTTTTTTTGGTATGTGTTTACTATAAGTTTTCCCCTTGCTTTTTATTAAGGCTAAATAAAACTAGTTATAGTAACAGTCTATTTTGACCTGATAACATCTAGACATCAATTCATACAAATCTCTCCATTTTAGTCCCCTCTCCAACTTTATTCTAGTGATTTATAAATTACTTTGGGTTTCTGTTTTGCATCTCTTTAACTAATTTTTGACATTATAGTTATTCTTAATACATCTGACTTATGTTTATAATATCTGCTTTAAATTCCTTCACTGTGGCCTGGTGATGGCTCCAAGAGTGCTGGGATTACTCTAGCACTCTTGGAGCCTGAGGCCAATGTATTGCTTGACCTTAGGAGTTTGAAATCAGCTTGAGCAAGAGCAAGACCCCATCTCTACTAAAAGTTTAAAAAGTAGCCAGTCATGGCACATGCCTTTAGTCCCGAGTACTTGGGAAGCTGAGACAGAAGGAT
>NW_003853033.1:8267-12122 GCF_000181295.1 Otolemur garnettii
TTTGCATTTCTCTGATGATTAAAGAAGATGAGCATTTTTTCATGTGTCTGTAGGCCATGCCCCCATCTTCTTCAGGGAAGCTTCTGTTCAAGTCCCTTGCCCACAATGAAATGGGATTACTTGTTATTTTTTTATTAACAAGTTTGAGTTCTCTGTGGATTCTGGTTATCAAACCTTTGTCAGAAGCATAACCTGAGATATCCTCTCCCATTGTGATGTAAATGCTCCTAATTTCTATCTGAAACCAGCACATTGTATCCCATAAATGCATTAGTGTCTATATGATCTATGTGTTTAGGGTTTAATTTTAAAAAGACAATGTAATTCAGCCTCTTAAGTGGATGGATTTTGAAGAGACGAGGAAAGGTGTGTGTGTGTGTGTGTGTGTGTGTACATGTGGCTGTGTTTTAATATCACTTTGTTTAAGACTATCCTAACACCTTTCTCTTACACAAACACACACTTGTTTTCTCCCCTTTACTGTTTCAAATGTACTTCTTCCTTGCCATTTATCTTATTTTCCCCAGAAGTTCTGTTTTTCCAACACTGACTCATAGAGTCCAGGACAGATTTTTAAGTCTTTCACTTCTACTCAGAAGTCTGAACTATTGGGACTTTTTTGTGAAATTTTCACTGTTAGTGTGGTCTTCCTTTTCCAAAACCCTAGAACTCCTTGAATAGTTAGTGACGGGATCTAGGAATAAGTCCACTACAAATTGGTTACAATCTTTCTGTTTACAAGTACAGTATTTTGAACTTTTAGTATTCTCTGCCATCTACTCATGAAAAGGCATGAATTTGTGTAGTTTTATTTTTTGCATGTTATTGGTGTAGATTTTAAGGCTATTTTAGAAGATCACAGTTTAGGCAACTTCTTGTATCTCCCTTGGCATCAGTTTTATTTCAGTGAGTTTCTAGGTATCCCCAGAACTCTGTTGTCTACTTGTTTCTAAAATTATGTGGGAATAACTATTCCTGCTTTGATTTTCCTTATTCTTGGCCTGATTAGCTAGTGCAACTTTCAACTTGCTCAGCTTATCAATGTGCTAAGGGGGCTTCATTTGTTTCCATCCATGCAAATTTTAAGTTCTTGACTTGTATGTAGCTCAAAACTTTTGTAATGACCTACATATAAGAGTGTGCATAAGTCATAAGTTACTCCATTTATACATTGAAGAGAAAGTTCTTCCAAGCAATTTCAATTGTTACGGTCTGAAATGTAGTTTTATTTAACATATTGAATATAGTATATTAGATAATTACTCCAATGGTATAGATAATATTATGTCCTAACTATTATCTAAGAGCATAAGCCTTAGCTTGATGATGAAAAATGAACTTTAAAAAGGATTATAATATTTATATAAGTAAAATGGATATTGAAAGCAACTAAAATATAGGATGTTTCCATAAAAATCTTTTAGCTATAAAATATGTTGTTTAGGTTAATAAATAATAATAGATGAGCAAAAATGAAAAAATTAAGAAATTATTACATTTATTTCTACTTCATACAATTTAGTCCTTAACTTCTGAGCTTTTTGTTCATTTTTTTTTGTTTTAGGATATTTAAATAAGTTTTAAGTGCTATATTATAATTTTATTGTGTTTTATGGCTATTTTTATGAAGGAATGTTTATCTGCTTAAATGTTTTGATTTTTTCTTTGGTCTTCCTTTCTGTGTATACATATAGATGAAAATACTTTCCATGGATGGGATGATAGATGGAGCACTTTGTTGGATTTGTATATCAAGAGTTCCTCTTCCATCAAGACAATGCAGTGCACTTTCTTAAATGAGTGGATTTTCAGAAAGAGGAAGGAACAGTTTTTGTGAGTGTGTTAAATGTAATTTTGTCCAAGATTATCTTAACACTCTGTTTCATACACATAAACACACTAGTTTTTTTTCTTTTCTTTTATTTATTTACTTATTTATTTATTTATATATATTTATTTATTTTGAGACAGAGTCTCATTTTGTTGCCCTTGGTAGAGTACCACATGGCATCATAGCTCCCAGCAACCTCAAACTCTTGGGCTCAAGTCATCCTCTTGCCTCTGAGTAGCTGAGACTACAGGGCTGACCACAGAACCCTACTATTTTTAGAGATGGGATCTTGCTCTTGCTCAGGCTGGTCTCTAACTCCTCAGCTTGGGCAATCTACCTGCCCCGACCTCCCAGAGTGCTAGGATTAGGGGCATGAGCCACCACTTCTGGCCTTATTTTGCCTTTTAATGCAGGTTTCAAATATGCTTCTTCGTTTTTCATCCCCTTCTCTTCAGAAATGTTGTTTCCAAGACTGACTCATAGAGTCCAGAACAAACTTTTAAGTCTTTTCCTCTACTCAGAAAACTGATGCAGTTTGGGATCAGTTTTAGATACTCCACAATTAGTGTGTCCTTCCTCTTTCTGGGTTGCCTGTTTGTGTGAAATCCCTAGAGCTCCAGGAAAGGTTTGTGATGAGATTTAGGGTTAACTCCACTAGAAACTGGTTATTATCATTCTATCCTCTGCCCCCTAAACATGCTAAAGTTATAAATTTGTGTATTTTCATTTTTTCCATGTTATTACATGGTATAGCTTTTAAGAATATTTTAGGAGATTAGGATTTAGGCAACTGCCATTACCTACTTTTGTATTGATTATATTTCAGTGAATGCCTAGGTTTTAGCAAAATTCTTTGCTGTCTACACCTATCTCTGGTGGGAAGATATCTCTGGGAGATATCTCTGTCTATCGCTGGGAGATATCTCTGGTAGGAAAATTGAAATAACTTTAATTGTTTTAATGATTTATTTCTTTATGATTAATGCCAATTTAATATATAGATAAACAGAGACTGCCGAATGATAATAACTTACTTTCCTGATAAAGTTATTATAACTTAAATTTAATCAAATTGAATAAAATTAGTGGTTACTCAGAGATAATTCTGTTCACAAGCAATGCAAATGACTGTACTAATGCTCAACTTAACAAAAAACATTTTGCCTGAATGAATGTTTTCTGAAACAAAGAACCACTATAAATTTGGAAGAAGAGATTAATTATCTCCATTTGATTCTGCAATCCCATTAATACAGGGTGGGTGGTGCCCCAGCTTCGGCTGCGCCAGATGTCCCAGGAGGACCTGCGGGGACCCATCACACCTTCTGCATCTATGCTGCAAGGGGTATTGGTGAGGGGGCCTTGGAAGGCCAAGGCTGGAGAACTAAGTGCTGTGGAATGAAGCCAGCATGGCCTAAGTCCGAAGGAAGTTGAGGGAGGCAACGGACAGCTCCCACTGCTGCCAGAGCCATCTTTTCTTTCCCCTTATTTCAGAGTACAGTACCTACCAGTGTGTAGCTTTCCTTGGCAGCACACACAACTTCTAATGCTAAAAATGATCATGATGCAGGGTTTCTCCATTGTGGTCTGAACAGGGTTCCCCCATTTGTTAGGTTGGAGCAATTTCATGAAGAGACTATACCATTCATTAATGTGCTCGTTCACTTTGAAAAAGTGTTTTTCCATATCAAGTTCTGGCCAAATGTAACTGTCCAGGCTATATATTCTCCTAAACAAAGTCCCCAGGTAGAGAATTTCTGACTAGAGTCTTTTCTCTGCCAAAAGCTCCTCTGTTTTTTCTGTATTCTTTTCTGCATAATAAATCCTATTTTACCACTGATCTGTGGTCTATCATTCATTCTTTAAATTCCTAAGACCAAGGACCTACTGAAAAAAGAAATTCCAGTAACACCATTACTAGGCATCTATCCAGAAGGAAAAAAATCATTTTATGATAAGGCCAGTTAGACTAGATTATTTATCTCAGCTCAATTTATAACTGCTAAAATGTGGAAACAACCTAA
>NW_003853033.1:13371-15273 GCF_000181295.1 Otolemur garnettii
TAAAAATTTTAAAATAAAGCAACAAACTGTGTTCTGAACATTTTATTTATTTGAACTTTCATATTGTACTTGTTTGCTTTGGATATCAGTTCTTGCTTGTTTTAATCACATTAACAGTGTGATTCTACCTGTGAATTAGTCATTTACTCATTACTCTGGGAATAAATAATCAAAACAGTAAAGATTCTACTCTATTTTTGGAGAAGAATTGTAGCACACCGTTCTCTATGAAAAATAAATTCACATTGGTAAAGCTCATGTACTCCCTTCTTCCTACTTCCAATATTCCTCTGAATATTAGGAATATTGCCAAGGACATTCACTTCAAATTTATGTCAAGTCTTTTATCAGTTTTGATAAAATTTTGACTAAGCTCCCTCAGGCTATAAAACACATTTTCATTACCAGCAACTATTGATAATTTCCTTCCACACCCCAGTATGCATTCAAAGCTAATACTTTTTGACCACCTGTAGTTAATTTTCTCGGACATTTAGGAGGTATATAATATTTTTTTAATCATTGCTCTTGTTATTTTATTATATTTTCAATTTTGATGAAGCTTCTGACACAGCACCTAAAGAAATTTTATTGTTAGATAACATTTGGCTGACTCTCCTAGAGTCTAATTTGGGGGGACCTTCCCATTGCTGTTTTTTCCTACAACTTTCTCTCACTGTTACACGGAAATCCTTGGCAATGCTGTCTGCTGCCTCCAGAATCTATTCAGAGCATATATCTAGTCTGAGCAATCAGCAGCATCATCACTGCTGCAGTTGCAATCCCCTTTACCTGCTTGGCTTCCACCCTTGTCCTTGTTCCAGGGCACCCATGAACACTTAAAGCAAGTTGCTCCTCTGTTTAGAGCCCTCCACAGCTCCCACCTCATTCAAAGCAAAATCAAAGTCCTCCCTGTGGCCCACAGGCCCTGAAATATCTGCCTCTTCAGCTTCCTTCTCTTGTTGCTCAGTGCCAGACCCCTGGTGTAAACCATTAGCCTATTCCTAGTTTTAATGGGATGTGTCAGCACTCATGGAGTTTTAGGAACCTGGATTCTGATTAATAAGCTCTTTAGAAATGCCTAGCCTAAACTACACTAGAAACCTAACTCCCACATGACACAATGGCCCTTACTCAAAAGTGAAAAACATGATAGATGCTGGCATGCATGCAGAGAACAGGATGCTTAAACATATTTAGTGAGACTGCAAATAAGTATAAACTCTATAGAAACAGTATGGAGATTCCCCCAAATAAATAAATAAACATAACTGTAAAGAGAAGTCATTTTATGAAAAGCATATGCACTCAAATGTTTATTGCAGCACAATTCACAATTGCAAAGATGTAAAATCAACCTAAGTGCCCATCAATTCATTCATGCATAAAGAAAATATGGTACATCGAATGTATACCATGGATTACTATCTGGTCATAAAAATGAATGAAATAATGTCTTTTCCACCAACTTAGATGGATGGAAGATTATTATTCTTTTTTTATTAATTCATAGTTGTGCACATTAATACTATCATGGGGTACAGTGTGTTGTTTCTATATACAATTTGAAATACTATCATCCAATTGGTTAACATAGCCTTCATGTCATTCTCAAAGTCATGTTAAGACATTTATATTCCACATTTAGAAAGATTCACATGTACCCTTATAGCACAAATGATAGGCGTGATCCCAGCAATCACCCTCCCTCCACCCATCCTCTCCTCTCTCTCTCCCCTTTCCCCATAGTCTTGGGCTAAAATTGGGTTATAGCTTTCCTATGATAGCTAAAAATTAGTTTCATAATAGGGTTGAGTACATTGGATACTTTTTCTTCCATTCTTGAGATACTTTGCTAAGAAGAATATTTTCCAGCTCCATCCATGTAAACATGAAGGAGGT
>NW_003853034.1:0-15251 GCF_000181295.1 Otolemur garnettii
TGATTTCTTGAGATAACTTTTGAATAATTTCTTGAGAAATCTTTTGAATAATTTCTTGAGAAATCTTTTGAATAATTTCTTGAGCTCCTAATTCCTTCGTTTCTTCCAGTCTGTTAATCTTATTTGCTATCCACATTCTGAACTCGATTTCTGACATTTCAGCCATTTGCTTATGGATGGTGTCTTCAATTGTGTCTTCCCTATTTTCCCTTGGAGGAGTTGATCTACTCTGGTTATTTGAGTTGTCAGAGTTTTTCCACTGGTTCTGCCCCATGCTGAGTTTACCTTGTTTGGAGGCCTTATCAGAACCGCTCAGTTGATGGCTTCTTCTGGTTGCCCAGAGAGACAGGCAGAGCGTGTCTGTTGTCTTCTCCCAGTTCTCAGGTGCTGGGGCAGCCGGGGTACAGTGGAACAGCAGCAGCTGCACAGGAGTGTGCATGACCGGATTAGACCTTGTTCAGCCTGCCGGGCAACCGGGGGGCAGGAAACTGGCAGCTGCCAGATCAGTCCTAGTTCAGCCCCTCTGGGTGGAACAGGGGAACTGTAGTGGCTAGATCAGTCCTAATTCAGCACCCTGGAGCAGCCAGAGGGTAGGGGAATGGCAGAGGTAGTGCAGGGTACACGAGCAACCAGATCAGTCCTAGTTCAGCCCCACCGGAGTAGCTGGGGGGAAGCGGGGGACTACTTCACCATTGCCCATTGGACGCATGCAGAGCTAGCAAACTGATCTGTGCCCTCCCAGTGCGGGAGCCCAGAGCAGGGGACTCCTCCACCTCTGTTAGAGGGATGTATGTGGCTCTAGCAAATAGTTCTGGGCCCTCCAAGAGTGGTAGACCCCTCCACCACCACCTGCAGGGCGAGTGTGGCTCTAGCAAGCAGTTCTAGGCCCGCTCAGCTTGGGAGCCTGGAGTGGGGAACACCTCCTCTGGCCCCCGTGGGGTGTGTGTGTCTCTTGCAAGCTGTTTGGGTCTACCTGGATTGGAGGATTTCTCTGCCTCGGCCTGCGGGACATCTGCAGCACGCCTGCGGCCCTAGTGAGCAGTACTGGGCCTGCCCAGAGCAGGAGCCTGCTGCCCATGAGGCGTGTGACTCTAGCATGCAGTTTTGGGGCCCGCCCGGCTCCATGAGGGCAAAGGGAGCCACTCGGCAACTGGGTTAGTTTGGGAAGGTTAATACCTCCTTCCCTACCTTACACCCAGTCATCGTGGTCCCCCAGGTCCGAGACCCTATTCACTCCAGTAGGCCACTGCTCCCGGGGTTTACCTGGCAAAATCAGCCAGAAATCTGAGTTCGGCAGGGGGGCCTTGCGTGTTTAAATTAGGCTTCTGTCCAGTTAGATTTCTCTCCAAACCTTGGAGTGAGTAGGTGGGGACTCCTCACAGTTCAATGTTGCAGGTGGGGAATATATACAGTTTTATATAGTTCAAACCTTCCCTCAACTATACACCTGGGGTGCCCCTTTGAATAGTCCTTGGGTGGTCTACCAGGTTTGAGGAGTCCAAATCAGTTGTCCCAGTCATCACCCATTTCAGGTGGAAGAGTTCAAAAGTCTCTGGGAGCTAGATAAGAGGGGTCTGCTTGCAGTTCAGATATAACTTGCTCCAGTGCTCCACGAGGGCAAAGGGACTCACCTGGCAAATGGGTTAGTTTGGGAAGGTTAATACCTCCTTCCCCACCTTGCACCCAGTCACTCGTAATCCTCCAGGTTTGTGGCCCTATTTACTCCAGTAGGCCACTGCTCCCGGGGTTTACCTGGCAAAATCAACCAGAAATCTGAGTTCAGCAGGGGGGCCTTGCATGTCTAAATTAGGCTTCTGTGCAGCTAGATTTCTCTGTAAATCAGAGGTTGCATTCAGCTTTCAACTCAGGTGTCAATTCTAGCCTCTGCCCACCTACTGCCTTTGTCTCAGCCGCATTAGCCCTCTGAGGGCAGGTGCTCCACCCAAGAAAGTTAAGTGTGCCCTGCCTGTGGCTGCTGTCTAGGATGGCGTGCCGCTCAGGATGCCCCCATTTCTGCACTGGCATCCCCCAAGCTGACTCTCCTCTCCTCACTCCCACACCACAGTCAGCACAGAACAGCACCAGCCCTTTCCCCCTCCACTTCTCTCAAAGAGAGGCCCAAGAATCAGGACTCCATAGGTAATAAACCTCCAGATCTCAGAGTGGGTGGGTGGAGACTCCTCAGAGTTCAATGTTGCAGGTGGGGAATATATACAGATTTATACAGTTTTACAGTTTTATGTCTGGCCGGAGGGTGCCGTGGCACACCAGCAGGGGTAGGAGGTCCAGTTTTTAGGGGGTCTTTCCCATAGAATAGAGTGGGAGGAAGTTTGAACTCTGCTTGCTTGTTTGCATGGAGTAAACTATGAGCCCTTGTTGTAGGGGAGGGGACTCCCATCCGCTTGGTGGTGGATTTTGTACCTTTTGGTTGTATTTTTGGGGTCGCAGCTCGCCTCAGGAAGGTTGAAGTACGCTCTTCAATCTTCTCTCTTGTCTCTGCTCCAAACCATCAGCTAATTTGCTAAGCTTCTGTCCTTTCAGCCTCCTTCTGGATGGGGGCTTCTGTAAAAAGCTGGCTGCAGTCCGCCATCTTGGCTCCACCCCCCGCTTCCTCACTCTTAAGGTTGTGTTTGTAGGGTATGTTGGAAAACATCTTTGGCTTTGCTTGTGGGTACTTTGATGAAGGTCTGAGTTCTGGATAGATACCCTGGTTATAGAAACCCTTAGTGTGGTGTTTTTCTTAATTGTCAGTCATTTGTAGGCTGTAGCTGAGGTTTTTTATGTTTGTGGACAGAGTCCCTCTTATTGATGAGAAAAGATGGAGATCTTTGAAATCTTTTCTCAGCTGCTCAGTCCAGTCCCTATCTATTGACCCATGGCTGGCTGCAAAAATAAAGAAAAAAAAATTAAAGAAAATGAAATTTTTTCTTTCCCCAGCCCTGTGGTCTTAACAGGGCAAATTATATTTGAATTCCGAATTTTATCTCTGATGCTGTAGGTGGTGCATGTGGGTAAGAGCCAGTATACTGCAGTCCCCAAACCCTGGACTGCAGACTGGTATTGGTCCATAACTTGTTGGGAAAAGGGCCACACAGTAGGAGGTGAGTGGCAGGTAAGCAAGTAAAGCTTCATCAGTATTTATAGATGCTCCCCATCTTTTACATTATTGCCTGAGTTCTGCCTCCTGTCAGATCAGTGGTGGTATTAGATTCCCATAGAAATGGGAACCCTGCTGTAAAGTGAACATTCAAGGAACTAGATTTGTATGCTCCTTATAAGTCTCCAATTCCTGATGCTCTGAGCTCCGGGGGGAGGACAAAGGCACACAATGGATGGAGAAGTTGTATGGTACCTGCCATGTCAGCTCAGATCTGTGATGATGGGAAACAACCCCAAGGGGCCTGGCAGCCAATGCTTTGTCTTCAAGAAGTTCCTAGTTCACTGAAGGCAGGAAGTCTGGGGGATATAAAGGCTTTCCAGCATCTTTGGAGCCTGCTGACTTCCAGAGGTGTGATGGAAGGAGAAACAAAACCCTGATCTACCCATTCTTCCAGGCTCAAACCTCTGAGGTATTGATCTCTGCCAGTATCTTTCTCCTTCTTGTTCTTCTCTGCAAGTTCTTCACCCTGGAATCTCTGGTAGATTCTGGCACTTGTCCCTTACAATTACAATGCATCTAACTTTTTTTGTGTCTAAAAGTTTTTCTTCATTCATGATCTGGTATCCAGTATCTCTAGTCAGCCATCTTCCTCCTCCTCTCATATATACATTTTGATAAATTTTTAATTAAATTTTCATTCTATCAAACCTAAGTTTTTGTAAACTTACTATATAAATACATATCATGCTTTATCTTCTTTCAATTCTTTTATCAGCTTTGAACTCCCATAGTAGTGCCCTGAGCCTGTGACCAGAGAGGGTGAAGCCCTTCTCAGGCAAGCTGCCCTGCAGGAATCTGTGGGGAATAAATACAGTTTGCTTAAGGCTCAATCCCTCAGCAGCTGGATGCCATGTGGGCACATACCAAATATGTGCTAGAAAGCCTAGTTTCCCTACCTCCTGCCCAGTAAGGTGAGGCTGTAGCTACATCAGCCTAAATTCAGCCTGAGGGCAGTGTGCAGCCCAGTATCAAATTCATAGAATGGAACCTTGGACCTGGGACTCGAAAGGCTGGGACCACACTAAGGTAAGCAGCATGGGCAAGAATCTGTGGAAAATATTGTCTCCTCTTGTCTCAGTCTCAATAGCAGCCCACAGAGCATGGGGGAGGGGGACCTTTCCTAAGGTACATGGAGTGCCTGGACTCCTCTATCCCTCCTCATAGCCACATAGTGGCTACAGGTGTACCTGCATTTCCCTGGTACCTAGGCACTCAGAATGGTTACTGGCTCAAGCTGGTCAAGGCACAGATGCCTATGGGATTCTGCGTGGATTCCCTTTCTGGAGCAACCAGCCCCCTAGGGTAAGCCTGAGACCTGTGTAGGCTGGGGGCTTCTCTTGCAGCCAAGATTATAAAAGTTAATCTCAGAGTATAGAACCCTGGGGGTTTCTCCCTTGCTATTTCTCCATGTCCAAATACTTCTTCTGACTCCTTGTAGCCAGTCCTCAGCTAGGCAATTTGCCCTGAACCTTCTTCTTTGCCAATTTCTGATGCTTTCCATCACTTCCTTGGTGTTGTCTTTAGACGATCTATTTGGAAGGTGAGAATCTATTCTTGTTTCTCCTCATAGAGGAGGCACATACTATCTGTGTCTAGTCAGCCATCTTGATCCTACTACTCAGCAATATATTTTTATATTTGTATTAGTAGTCTGCTAAATTATTTTTAAATGCTAACTGCACATACTTTCACTTGGTATTTCTTGCCTACTCATGTCAATATATAATTCTATTGATTAGGTATAAAACTTTTTAAATTGTAATGGAACCTTTTAATTCATGTTTTTATTTTTTATTATCTTATACAAAAAGCTTTGAATGTGGCATTTGGGTTTACCAATTACCCCAAAATTCTGTCTCTAGTGAATGTTCAATAGAAGAGAAATATATACATTCTGCCATTATCATCACAAATTGGAAGCAACATAACAAATAGGAGAAGAGATAAACCTATTAGACAACATCTAAAAATAATCTTCATGAAATCCATAGAGAAAGCATTTAAGCTGAATCTACAAGAACTTGTATAAATTAACTAGATGGAACTGGGACAAAAGGGATTATTACAGGTAATAGGAGTAAAATCAAATATGGACACAGCAGGATGTCACATTTAGGGAAAGAGGCAGCCTTTTGTTTATTTGCTATGTGGGAGGATATTGGAGATGAGTCTAAAAGGTAATTAAATCATTAAAGGTCTATTTAATAATTTCATTGCCAAGTGAAAAAGGATAAAATTTCTCCTAGAAGATAAGAGATACAGAGGCAGAGCAATATTTAGTATGAATAGGAGGTATAATATATATGGTAGTGGATCCATCTGTATAAGTGATAGCACTCATAGTTTAACTTTGGATTTTGTTTTTATCTGAACATGATATATTAGATTTTTACTGTTGCTGAACAAAGACTATGACCGTATTTCACAAATAATACAATAATTTATATAAAAGATCAAAGTATTTCAAAGAATGACTTTTTTCTCTCAGGCATTGAGATGGGACTTTGTCCGTTGCACTTTTGGACTTTGGGTGTAGTATTATTTGAGCATAGGAAACATACCCTTAAAGTCCCTTAATTAACACTAATTTGGGGGGAGAAAGGAGTGAAGAAATTAGTACTAAGTAAGGAAGAGTAAACAAACGAAGACAAGTGCACAAGGTCTAAGAAGAAATGGCCAGGAAGTGAATGGAAAAATGATACCTGCTACGTGAATTAAGAAACGAATGGAGGCCCAGTGTGGTGGACCACACCTGTAATCCTAGCACTCCGGGGTCTAAGGCAGGTAGATTGCTTGAATTCAAGAGTTTGATACCAGCCTAAACAAAAGCAAGACGCCCATCTCTACTTAAAATAGAAATAAAAATAGCCAGGTATAGTGGCGCATGCCTGCAGTCCCAGCTACTTGGGAGACTGATGCAAGAGGATTGCTCAAGCCCAAGAGTTTGAAGTTGCTATGAGCTATGAGGACACCATAGCACTCTACCCAAGGTGACAGAATAAGACTCTTTCTCAAAAAAAAATTATTCTTAATGAGTGGAAACCCTGTTTAATATTTTAAGTTATATCACCTAAAAATAACCTTTTTAAGTATTTGAAAAACAACTGCAAGCCATTAACAGAGCACATTCAAATAATGTAACAGTTTATTTAAACATATATAATTACTCAAGATTTCTGTGTAGTCTAGATGTTACTGGTTTCCAGGGTTGAAAATATCTTTTTCCAATTTCTTATTTTATCCTTGCCACCCTTA
The DNA here is from genome assembly GCF_000181295.1 of Otolemur garnettii. Lineage (NCBI taxonomy): Eukaryota > Metazoa > Chordata > Mammalia > Primates > Galagidae > Otolemur > Otolemur garnettii. The sequence continues at coordinate 6,416 of NW_003853034.1, forward strand.
TTGAACAGAAATCTTTAACTTGAAGAAAATCATAGTCTTTTGCCATGTAGTCTCTGCTTCTGGAGTTTCTTTTATTTATTTATTTATTTTTTTGACTATGAAGATGAAACTTATTTATTCTATGTGACCTGAAACAAGAACATCATTTGCAGGTCAAACAAGTGATACTCATTTTCCTTTTTTTTTTTTTTTAACTTTCCAAGTTTCCATCTGTTCAGTGTTTATTTAAATCTGCATTTTTAAAAAAAATAGAAATTGCTTTATCAAGACTGTCATTTTAACTAATATTTTAATTTTGGGAAGATGTGAATCTGATTCACCTGAAAAAGTATTCCTTACTTTTATGTCAAGACTATGTTTGGCTCTCAGGGTAATTATGTCTAACTTAACTTGATAGAACAATCAGTTTAGGTTCTGTAGTTGACAGTCTAGGACTTACTTGGATTGCTACCTTATGTGTGTGTCAGAGCTATTTCTTAGTCTGTTTTACTTGAAAATATTTGTTTTATCATGCAGGATATATCAAAGAAGGGTTCCTGGCTGTACAGCATGCCTTAGATAAGGCCATCATGCTGTATCATGAGAGCAGTGCAGGAAAAAAACTGTTCGATGATATTAGCATCTTTATACAGAGATTTCCATACCAGGCTCATCCTATGGATGAATTGATTTGGATCTCTAGTTATTTCATGCCTTTGATGTTCACACTCACATTCTCTCCAATGGTACTTTCCATTGTGCGAACTATTGTGTGGGAAAAGGAACAAAGATTGAAGGTAATACCACTCATTTACTTTCTGATAAAGTTTCTATAAAGTTTTTTTAGACCTGTGGAGATATTTTGTATGTAGAGTTGGATTATTTCTACATATTCAGCTGGTGTAGGTGTTACATTGTAAAAGCAGTAAATCCAAATATTGAACAGGAAAAGGGAGTATCAATGCCACTGATTAATTTTCCAAGCTGGCAGAGCTACAGAGATCAACTGACTTTGGGGAGCAAAGGAAAACCCAAACTAAAGGAGGGAAACCAAAGAGATCACTAAAGGAATTTGAAGTCTCTGGTACCAAGAACAGTAAAGAACTTCAAACAGAACCCAGCTCTTGCCTAAACTAACATAATCTTCACCCTAAAGGCCTATTTTTGTCAGTATCCACTGTTGCCCTAAACAACGTCTGAATTTAAACAAAAAAATTCAAGCAAAATCAGAAAACAAGGAAGAAAACACAATCCAAAGAGGCAAATCAGCCATCAGAATCAGACTTAATTAACACAGAGATTTTGGAAATATCAGACAGGGAATTTAAAGTACCTATGATCAACTTTTTTTTTTATTGTTTCAGATTAATTGAGGGTACAAAGAATTAGATTACAATGTTCACATTTGTTAGGTAAAGTCCCTCTTATAATTGTGCCCCACTCCCCTGAGGTGTGCCATCCACCCTAAGATTGTACCCATTAAGTGGAACACCCCCATATGATTAAAATTTTAAAAGCTATGAAGGTAAAGGTAGATGTGTTCAGAATCCTCAAGACAACAACTATTTTCTAAGAAGGAATTAAGGGACTCTGCATATAGTTATACTCACAGCTAGGATTTACTATAGTGGTGCAGATAGAATACATAGCTAGATACTAAGGAGAAAAGACACAGGCAAAGCCTAGAGGAATCCACAAGTCAATTTCCTCATGTAACTCATAAGGTGCACTCTTGCCCCAGCAATGAAAATTCAGCTGCAAATTTGTGATGTTCCTGTGCAGAGAAGTCCATCAGAGACTTGGTACCTGAGGTTTTGATTGGAAGTGGATCATATAGGCACCCTGGGCCTGCCACATAGCAAAATTCCAGAAAGTAGAAATACAGCTTAAATCACATTGTTTATACAAAAAGTTTAGGCCAGGGATGTCAAAGCTGCAGCCCACGGGCAACATGCAGATTATTTGAGGTTTACTTTGCTTATCTGTGTTATTAGATATCATGCAAAGTAGGCATAGAACTTTTCCTTTATTCATCAGCTTTTGTTAGCATTTGTGTATTTAAATATATGGCCCATGAAATTACTCTTCCAATGGGTGGCAGAAAAGAAAAAAATTTGGTCACCTTTCTCTAATAGCAAAATTTTCATATCAGTGTAGGGAACAGTTTACTAGCCAAGTTCCCATATGCAAAGGTTGGCTCTTGGCAAACATGCCTTTCTAAGAATAGCAATTTCAAATCTTCTGTGCTAATGTTTTTGCACAGTAGATAACATGCAGGATCAGACAGGTAATGTTAGCAGAGAGAACAAAATTGTAGAAAGGAGTAAGATGGAATTTGTAGAAATAAAAACCTTTTTAACAGAAAAGAAAAGTGTGTTTGGCAGACTTATCAATAGATTTAACCCAGATGAGGGGTTAATTCAATCAGAGAATTGAATATAAGATAGTTGAAATTACACCACTTAAAATGAAAAGAGAAAACAAAATATCTAAAAGGTGTAAGACAATGTCAAATGGTATAGCATGGGCATAACTGAAATCCCCAAAGGAGATGAGACAATAGAGCAAAGGAGATATTTATAAAGAAATAATTACAGAGAATATCCCAAAATTAATGATACATGTTTGGTTAAATCACAGATCCAAGAAACTCATAGAACACAATGCAGGCTAAGTACAACAGCACACACACATGCCCTTAGGCATATTATATTCAAACTGCTGAAAACCAAAGACAAAGGTAAAATCTTGATGCCAACCAGGGTGCAGAAGACACATTGCCATAGACACATTTCTCTAATATTCCTGGAAGCAAAACATACTCATCTCAATGCTTTAAAGTTTAATTTGAAATGTTTTCCATTTTGATCCACTACCAAGTGCATTATTGAAAAAAGATCTCTGAACTCATGATAATTATATAGTAATATGTACTTACTATAAACTTGCACAATAGATATTCTGCCCTCACTGCATAATTTTGGTCACCATGCTTAACTTTCTGACACTTGAATTTTGATTTTTGTCACTCATAATATAGAGACAATATTGGCCAGTTATACAGAATTTTACATGGAAAATGAATTAGAAAAAATATATGTGAAAGCACTGTGAATTGCAGATGCATGTAATAATTTGGTTTGTGCTCACTTTCCTACCAGGAATACCAGCTTCTAATTGGACTCAAAAGCTGGATGATCTGGGCTGCCTATTTCTTCACATTCTTCCCTTTATATGTCATTATTATTACTTTGGTATGCATGTTACTCTTTGCTAAGGCAAGTATCTAGTTTTTTGCTGTCCAATAGAAATATAAGGAGTCACATATGTAATACTGAATTTTTAGTAGGCTCTAGAAATTTTAAAAAGAAACAGGTGAAATTATTTTGACAATATATTTCATTTAAGCCAGTATATAAAAATATTATTTCAACATGTAACCACTTTAAAAATTGAGATATTTTATATTCTTTTTGTACTAAAACTTCAAAATCCACCGTGTGTTTGTATTTAAAACACATCTCAATTCAGACACTAAATTTTCATTAGAAATGCTTTATCTGTATTTGATACTACTTTAACCTTTTATTTAAATTCAAAAAAATTAAAATAAAACTAAAAATGTTATTCTTAGTTATACTAGTTATAGTTCAAGTGCTTAACTTGTCCTTAATTTAGTAACTGTCTACAGAATTAGACAGCTTAGTTCTAGTTGATTATAGCCTGCTGCAGCTGTCCTTCAAGAGGGTAAGAGTTGTCATAGTTTGAGCTGATTGGTCTTAGATTGCCAGAGTAATTTGTGGTTTTTACTTACTCCACTGTGGAAACTCAGAAGCTGCTGATTCTCTCAGCAAGTCTTAAACTCTTTTATAAGAAACGAATTATGTAGCTGTAATCAGTTACCTTCTCATTGAATTTCACACTTAAACAGTGTGATCTGTTTCATTCGGGCTATAATTTATTCCCTCTTCCCTGTGTTTATGTGACAATATTTATTGTGTACTTTACCTGATGTCACAAATGTTTTATTATAGATTTTTAATGAGCCAATCTTCCGCTACAGTGACTTCAGTTTTATCTTAGTCTTCCTTGTGTGTTATGCCATTGCTTCAATATTCTTTGCCTTTATGATTAGTACAGTCTTCAGTAAAGGTGAGTGTAAGACATCTGTACCAAAATTTCTGTTTTAATTTGCTAACATAGAATTATATTTGAAGCTTTTTCTAGCCACCTCATTTTGGCTTACATTCTGGCCAGAAGATTAATTGCATGTGAAATGGTATGATGAGAGGTGGAGATAATACTGAAAATGAATATGGCCCTATTGGGGTGTGTGTGTGTCTGTGCATATAGAGGAGGACACAAAATAAAATTGTGATAAGTTGGAACTTAGGATAAGCTAAACTGTGCTTTGTGCATAGGTTGGTTCCTTGCTTCTGAAAGCAAGTCAAAGGATTGAAGAATTCAATCATTCACTTACTCAGCAAGTCCTCTGCACACTTACCATGTGGTAACACTGTGTCATATACATAAAGGCAAATTAATATTGGTTTCTTATAATAACTCACACAAGAATAGTATGTGTGACCAAATAATCCCATATTGATCTAATCAGACATTTTGTAGAAATAAATCTCTGTTTAAATTTCAATAGAGTTGGGAAGACAGTTGGAATTTTGTTACATGGCTGTATTGTATAGTGGTGAAGTCTAAGCTTTCAGTGTAGCCATCACCTGTACTCAATAGTGTACCTTGTACTCACCAAGTAATTTTTTATCCCTCACCCCCACCCCACTCTCTCCATTTTGAGTCTCCCATGTCTGTTATTACATTTTGTATGAACACAGGTACCTAGAACTTACCTCTCAGTTATAATAAGAACATGTGGCATTTGTTTTTCCACTCCTGGGTCATTTCACTTGGAATGGTGGCCTCCATTTCCATCTAAGTTGCATAGTATAGATATATATGTATATATACATTTCCATTACCAATTAATTAAAGGGCACTTAGGTGGATTCCATATCTTTGCAATTGTGAATTATGCTGTGATAAACATAAGAGTGCAAGAGGGGTTATATATAATAACTTGTTTTTCTTGGGTAAATCCCCAGTAATGAGATTATGAGATCAAATGGTAGACTTAGTTTGAGAAATTCCCATCCTTTTTTCCTAGAGGTTCTATTAACTTACTTTCTTATGAACAGTATACTAGTATTCCCTTTGTCCTTTTTCATCTGCACCGCCATTTGTTGTTTTTTGACTTTTTAATAATGGTCATTCTAATAGAAGTAAGTCAATATCTCACTGTAGTTTTAATTTGCATTTCCCTAATAGTTAGTGAGGTTGAAAATTTTTTCGTATGTTGTATGGCCATTCATATATTGTCTTCCAAAAAGTATCTGAGTTTGTTCACTGTTTAATGGACTTATTTTTTTCTTGTTGACTTGCCTGTGTTCTTTATAGATTCTAGATATTAATCTTTTGTCAGCTTGTGAATATTTTATCCTGTAGGGGTGTGGGTCCCCACACCTTTGCTGGGAATCTGCACTGAGAGCAGTAGATGCAAGAAAAACTTAGACTCAGTTATCTCAGGTGAAATAACCAATGGAAGCCTATGAGAGGTATACATTGTAGCTAGTAGCATCTAGGAACTGCAGCTAGCAAGTGCAGCCTCAATCCATTCACCCAAAGGTCTCTTTATTCAGTCAAAACCCATAAATCATGTTGACAACATAAAACATAAAGTTAATTATAGTTATTCAAAGTAAGATGCCCCAAGCATTTGTCCCTAGTAAAAAAGGGGGAAACTACAGAGGGGAAATCAAGTAAACACATCATTGTGATTATTACAAATTAGGGGGTAAACTTTTACTTTCCTAACTCGCTTCAGTGATTTTTATCTTATACCTTAGCAGGACTCAGGTGATAGTTATCTTTGCTAAGCATTCTTTTCTCAGCCTCAAGATATCCATCAGGCCATCTGCAGTACCTAGAAGGCCAGAATTCTGGACTCTGGTCAGACAAGATCTGTGGAATCCTAGCCCTGAATTGCCAGGGACCAGACACTGTGCTCTGAATAACTTGGACTCTGGTCAGACAAGTTCTCCAGGAATTCATGGCCTAAACTACACTACAAACCTAACTCCTACATTCTCCCATCCTGCATGTTGTCTATTACTGTCATAATTATTTCTTTTGCTGAGAAGAAGTTTTTAAGTTTAATTAGTCCCTTTTGTTCCTTTATCTTTTTGTTGAATTTATTTTGGAGAACCCAGTGGTGAATTCTTTGCCTCAGTCAATATCCAGAAGAGTTTTTCCTAGGCTATCTTCCAGAAATTTTATGGTTTAGGTCTTACATTGAAGTTGTCAAATCATCTTAAATTAATTTTTGTATATGGGGAGAGGTAGAGATCCAGTTTCCTTCTTCTGCATATGACTGTCCAGTTGTCCTACCACCATCTATTGAATAGGGTGACCTTTCCCCAGTGTAGATGTTTTATGCTTTGTCAAAGATCACTTGTTTGTAGGCATATGGCTTTATTTCTGGGTTTTCTATTCCATTCCATTGATCTCTGTGTCTACTTACATACTACTATTTTGGTTCATATAGCCTTGTAGTAAAATTTGAAGACAGTTAATGTGATGCTTCCAATTTTCTTCCTTTTCCTTAGGATTGTTTTGGGTTGTATATGAATTTTAGGATTGTTTTATTCCAGTTCTGTGAAAGTTGTTGGTATTTTTATAGAAAATACATTGACTTTCTAGGTTACTTTTGGACAGTATGATCATTTTAATGACATTAGTTCTCCCAAACAATGAGCATGAGATATTTCTCCATTTGTTTGTGACATCTGTAATTTCTTTCATCAGTGATTTGTAATTTTTCTTGTTGAGATTTTTCACCTTCCTAGTTAAGCATATTCTTAGGTATTTAATTTTTTTGCAGCTAGTGTGAATAGGATTGAGTTCTTGATTAGTTTCTCAACTAGGTCATCATTGGTGTATTGAAATGATACTGATTTGTGTATGTTGATTTTGTAAACTGAGACTTTACAGAATTCATTTGTCAAATGTAGGAGTCTTTGGAGGATATCATCAGAAAACAAGTAATTTTACTTCCACCTTTCCACTTTGAATGCCCTTTATTTCTTTCTCTTGGCTAATTGCTTTAGCTAAGACTTTAGATACTGCATTGAATAAAAGTGGTGAAAGTGGATCTCCTTGTCTTGATATCAGGGTTTCAACTTTTCCCCATTCAGTACAATTTTCATTATAGGTTCTTTATATATGTCTTTTATTACTCTGAGGTATGTTCTCCTATGCTTTGTTAAGGGTTATTATCATTAAGGGGTACCAGATTTTATTTAATGCTTTCTCCGCATCTATTGAAATTATCATATGTCTATTGCTTTTAATTCCATTTATGTGGTGAATCACGTTTATTCTCTTGCTTATATTGAACCAACCTTGCATCACTGGGATAAAACCCACTTAATCGTGGTGAATTATCCTTCTGATATTCTGTTGGATTGAGTTTATTAGTAATTTGTAGAGGATTTACTTGTCTGTGTTCCTCAGGGATATTGCTCTCTAGTTTCCTTTTTGTCTTGTATCCTTTCCTGGCTTTAGTATCACAGAATGAGTTAGAGAGGATTTCCTCCTTCTCAGTCTTTTGGAACAGTTTCAGTTGGATTGGTACTAGTTTTTCTTTGTATGTCTGGTAGAATCGGGCTATGAATCTTTCTGGTCCCAATCTTTTGTTTTGTTGGGAGTATTTTATTACTGGTTCAATCTCACTACTCATTATTGGTCTGCTCAAGATTACCATTTCTTCCTGATTGAAGCTTGAGAAGTTGTATGTTTCTAGAAATTTACTCATTTCCTCTAGATTTTCTGGCCTTTGGTTATAGAGACGTTTGTACTAGTCTCAGGTGATCTTTTATGTATCTTTGGTATTATTTGTAATGTCTTTTTTTAATCTCCAATTGAATTTACATGAATCATCTTTTATTGGTTAATCTAGCTAGTGGTCTGTCAATTTTGTTTATCTGTTCAAAGAACCAACTTTTTGTTTTATTCATTCTTTGTATCTTTTCAGCTTTAATTTCTTATAGTACTGCTCTGATCTTTGTTATTTGTTTACTTCTGTTGGCTTCGTTTGTTCTTGCTCTTCTAGTTCCTAGAGATGTGACATTATATTGCAACTTGTGATTTTTTTTGTCTTTTTGATGTAGGCATTTAGTACTATAAATCTCCCTTTCAACACTGCATCTTTCTGTATCCCAGAAGTTTTCCTAAGTATATCACTATTATCATTAATTTTGAAAAAAAAAATTATTTCTATCTTGGTTTCATCATTGGCCCAAATATCATTCACTTGTTTTGTGGCCTAATATATGGTCTATTTTCAGGAATGTTCCATTTGCTAATGAGAAGAAATTATGTTCCATTATTTAGGAGTAGGATGTTCTGTAAATTTCTTTTAGGTCCATTTTTTCTAGAGTCTTATTAAAATTCAGTGTTGATTTTCTGCCTCTGAAATGTCTAGTGATATCAGTGGAATGTTGAAGTCTCCACTATTGTTTTATTCCCATCTATCTCTTTTCTTTTTTTTATATATTTTATTTATTTTCTTTTTAATGAATGGTAACTATGTACATTATTGCACTTCTAGGGTACATGGGATTTTCACACACAATCCAAAACACTTCCATCAAACTGGTTAACATAGCCTTCATGTCATTTTCTTAGTTATTGTTTTAGAAAGTTCACATTCTACTCTTAGAAAGATTCACTTGTACCCTTGTAAGATAAACCTCAGAAGTGATCCCTCCAATCCCCCTCCTTCCACCCA
>NW_003853035.1:0-1235 GCF_000181295.1 Otolemur garnettii
AAAAGGGGAAATATCTGAACATACCTAATTCTGCTTATTTTCTCCTTCACATATAAGTATCTTCTAAGTTTTAATCTGTCTTGAATTTTGTGATTTGGGGTATGCTTTTCTGATTAAAATGATTAAGGTGTTTGAGATTATAAGAGATAAGAAAAATTAAGTGTTAAATATTGAGGGCTTTATGAAAGCAAAACACAAATAATCCGCAGACAAAATGAATAATTCAACTCAGACCTTCCTGTCATTTTGAAGTATAAACAATATACTTAATTAATGAAAATCTATTATTGAGTGGCTGCTACATAAATTTTGAATAAAAATAATTTTATAGTGCTTTTCACTGTACTTATTTATCATAAAAATACCAACAAGACTCTCTTAGGAATGGTTTCCATATACATCCTCTCATTGTAACATGGGACAAAGTTTATCAGAGTTTATTTAACACACTTGGATTTCTTAATAACTTTTACAGACTATGAATGGTCTATGTGGCAAAAATTGTCACTACTTATTGCTTACTCGATAGATTAATGACTCTTCTGTATTTTGTACATTTCATTTTATGCTGACAATTCATGGAAGATCTCTGACAAAGATGGCAACACTGATAGGGCATTATTAAAGATGTTATGAAGGAAGTACAAAGTGATTGTCCTGGCTTCATGTGAAAAAACAGCTGCAGTTTCTTTTGTACAATATCTAACATACTTATATGTTCCTTGGTTCTAATTTCTTAAGTGACCAAGCTCTGTCTTGTTCAACAACGATCATATGGTCTGTTCATAGGTGTGCAAAGGACTCTTTAGAAATCTTCTTGGGAAAACTTAGTGCCTTGTGTTGCTACTTCTCTAGTCAGAATCTGTTTCTCTTCCTGTTCCTTGGCCCTTTTGCTTTTACTTTTCTTATATGTGGGTTTAGCAGAGGTGAAAGGGCTTAGCAGAGGTGAAAGGAAATGTTGATGATTGTCACTGGTGTCACTACTCTTATTTTATACTACACAGATGTCAAAATAGTACAAAAGGATTGCTTTGTGATAGCACTTGAACACGCCCAGAAGGTCTTTGAAAAAAAAAGGCCAGACATCTCTAATTATCTTTAAGTATTCCGAATTGGCCTCCTAGGGAGCTATTTTATTATTAATATTATTATTTATTAAATCATAGCTGTGTACATTAATGCAATCATGGGTTACAGTGTGCTGGTTTTATATACAATTTGAAATATTTTCACCA
>NW_003853035.1:3585-4668 GCF_000181295.1 Otolemur garnettii
TTCATAGAGACAGGGTCTCAATCTGGCTCAGGCTGGTCTCGAACCTCTGAGCTCAGGGAAATCGACCTACTTCAGCCTCCCAGAGTGCTAGGATTATAGATGTGAGCCACCATGTGAAACTTAATTTCAGAAGTTCAGTATATGGCCTAAGATTTCCAGCTAGTATAAAGAAATGTAGAAAGTGCATACGGAAGGCAAATGGAAATTATCTAGCACATCAGACCTCTGCTCCTTGATTCATTTATCAATTACCATATCATCATGGAGTGATAGCAGTTTAATCATAATTCTGTCTAAAACTTAAATATTAGTAGCCATGTTCATATGTTGGAAATGTGAGGTTTTACCTGAAGGCATCAGTGAAGTCATACTGTGCTTTCCTGGCACTCATTCTGTTTTTCCCTTAACATCGGTTAGCGTATTAACTCCATGGCATTTCTCACCTGTTAGGTGACACAACATTTCATTCCTATAGGGTCTGAGTTCTTGGTGGCCTTTTTTTTTTATTGGGTTACCACAGTTCTCCACTCTTATTATGACTACTGGGCAAAGTAGAACCTCCGTAAGTCGGTCACTCAAGGGACTATAACAAACTGGTCAACATACAGAGATGGCCAACACAAAGAACTAGGCCTACTGTACTGATGTATATAGGGGATGCAGGTCCAGTCTGTGAAAATTAGGGCAACTCGGAGGTAGCCAGTACCGGGAGGTAGTCAATTGTGGAGGTTCTACTGTACTATGCATTTCTTGGATGCAAACAGTGTTACTCTGTCAGTGCATGACATTAGTGCAACTGTCCCTGGTAATCATGACCAGTCACCCTGATCAGTAAAGTGACCCCTTCCTCTAACAGTTCATTTACCATTATATAGAAACTCAAATTGTCCAGAAGTGTTATCAGCACCTAAATCACTTGAACCCTGATGATGTTTGGTCTTAAAAACATCTCCTCTCCTTCTGGCTTTAGGGTGTCTAAACCCATTGAGGCAAAGGTCACAGTGACAGGAATCCTAGATTCTTCAACTGCATTGGTAAGAATAATAGGAAGAAAAGTCAGTCCCATCTTCTTCTTTTTTTTTT
>NW_003853035.1:5035-7466 GCF_000181295.1 Otolemur garnettii
TCTAAAATTAAATGGGCTGTGCTATGTGTCTCAAGAAATGTTTTGTTTTTACCACTTTAATTAATAGGGCACACAGCCATGGGAGACGAGTAATGATATGTAACGACCCAAAATTTGTCCTAAGTCTTTCTCTTTACAACTGAAATAATTTGGTCCAACTACATTAGCACAAAAGCCACTATAACAGGGAGCTTAAGGTCAATTGCTTTAAAATCTTTGGTTATTAAGTAACTCAGGAGTTTTTTTTTTTTTTCTTTTTTTCTCTTTTGAGCAAAAAGTTTGAGGAGGAAAATTGGATCATACATCTAATTCAGCCCAGGAATTGAATCCGAAAGTGTTCTGGACCACACTGGGTTTCAGGGCGTTTAGAGTTTCTCCATCCCCCTTTGCATTTCTCTCTCAGAGTCTAAGGAGAGCTAAGTGTTGGTAACACAGACTCTGAGCTGCAAAGACAATTATGTAAGTCCTGCCTTTTATGGTTAAGATGATTTAGATGACATTCCTTAGATCTTTTTCTATAAATGTCCCTTTATTGATAATGAATGTAAAAAGTAAAAGCATGAAAAATGAGAGTATTTTTCCAAAACTGAGTTGCAGTGTCTTACCAAAGGCATCAAATATATGGAGAAATAACAGTGAAAAGCAAGATGTAAAGGAATTTGGGAAACATGTGCTGTATTAGGAGGGGAACGTAGAATAAAATTCGGAAGAGATAATTTCTAGAAATTTTTGCTTTTTCGTATAAAACATAATTCTTCCCTTGTTGCCTCATCAATAGATTTCAGGAAACACATCACTTTTCCAGGTTTTATTTTGGAGGGGGGCAGGGGAAAAGAATGTTAGGTTTTGTTTCTTAAGTTTTGACATCTAGCTAGAATTGGATGACTGTTTAATTTAGGCTATGTCACAAGACCAGGTACATTGATCATTTTCAGAGCATGGGGACTATCTTGTCAAAGGCCAAAAATGCTTCCATACAGCTTTCAATAAAATTGTAGAGCAGTAATGTAATATTGATGGAGGGTTTGGACTGGATTGGGTAGAAAAAAAAGAAGGAAAACTAAAAATCAACAACTCACTCTAAATCATAGTCATAAAACAGACAAGTGTCAACTTCTAAATTTAGGAAGTCATTTCAGTGAAAGATCCTTGTTTGGGGTGTGTTATATCTAGTTCTTACCGACTTACTTGTCAGTTCAATAGTTCTGCTTCAGGGATTCCCATTAAGTTCTTGAGTTACAGGCCCATGTCTGACTGCCCTAATTATAACTGGAAAATGAGCTGTAGCTAACAATGTCATTTAGTTCCCCTAGGGCATTTATATTATTGCAGTGGAGTTTTGAATTCCTGCCTTTGTGAGGGCCCTTGAAGTTTCAAAGCAGATTGTCACCTAAGAAATGACCAATTGGAGGGTCACTTTTCAGGCTAACAGTGTAAATCAACTTGTCTTTGGAATAAACAAAAGTAGGGTTTGTGAAGACTAGAAATACATTGAAGTCCAGATGAAAAGAAAGAAGGAGTATCAAGAATAATACAATAAATAATCATACATCCACCCTCCAAAAATTATTTAAAAGGTCAAGACTGTCGCTTAGACATCTTTTTGATAAAAGAAGTAAAGTAGTTAAAGGTATAATATTGAATTACCTCTGATTACCATCTCTCCAAGGGCCATTACTATTAAAATTTTGGTGTATAGCTTTTAAACCTGTGTTTTGCTTCTATATGTAAATTCTGTATGGTAAATTGGACATGCAAAAATTGGGGAATGTAATCATGAAGCATTTTCCTCTGTCTCCTTTGTCTCCTTCAACTGATGCTCTGGATATTTACTCTTTTCAAGTAGCAGGCAAAATTTGGATAGTCTATGACATTTCTGCCTCCCTATTGTTAGAACAGAGTCAGTTAGTTATTTAGAAGCATTAAGTATTGTCTTAATTTAGTATTAAAGTTGCCAGTCCCATAGGATTATTACAATCTCACGTAATCATCACAGCTCCAAACTTGATTTAAAGTTGAAACTTGGCCCGGTGCAGTGGCTCATGCCTATAATCCTAGCACTCAGGAAAACTGAGGTGGCTGGATTGCCTGAGCTCAGGAGTTCAAGACTAGACTGAAAAAGAGGGAGACCCTGTCTCTAAAAATAGTCAGGTGTTGTGGTGGGCACCTGTATTCCCAGCTACTTGGGAAGCTGAGGCAAGAGGATCACTTGTGCCCAAGAGTTTGATTTTGCTGTGAACTATGACTCCACTACACTCTACCAACGGCAACAAAGCGAGACTCTGTTTTAAAACAAATAAACAAACAAACCAAGTTGAAACTTCTCCTCACCCCTAGCGTGGTCCAGGAGCATAAGGCAAGTCTGAGGTTTGACGGGAGAGGTGCAGTTTGCTTCTTTTCTCTATTTTGAGTTTCTATAGGGTTTTCCTTG
>NW_003853035.1:7733-9001 GCF_000181295.1 Otolemur garnettii
ATGTGGTCACTGCCACGCTGCAGACTAGCTGTGAGGGAGCCAGGGGAATAAAATGAACCAAGTTCTTTCACTCTGCCCTCCAATATCCTGCAGTATCTTCCACTGGCTAAAACCTGCCAGCGCGCGGATGGATGCAATCTATACAGATCAGCCTTTAGGAGTACAGAGCAGGGAAAGACCTAGAAAGTGAAATCTTTCTCTTGTGGGTACCTTGATGGTGATCAGATATTTTTCCTCTATTTTCCTCTATCTCTGCCTATCTTTCCCATCTACATTTTCTAGATTAGGGAGATAGTATCCTGATCACAGATATTTGATGCCTGTTTCTTAAGTGCCTAGCTACCTAGCTGTATGTCTGGCTTCCTGATTCTTAAAGTGTTTATTACTCTAAGGATGCTCTTCCAGCCACCTGGCCCGCACGTGGCCCAAGGGATCACTCATGAATTCCTGGTCCTGAAAGATGGTGAACAGGTGCATCAAAATGGAGTAGCATTTTGCCTTTAGCCTACCTCCAAATTAGGAGGTCCACTTACCTCCATTCCTTTGTAAGTTTCCAGGCTAGATTCAGAAATTGATCCCCAACCTTTGGGAGATATATTGGTCTCTCTCTCAGGGTTCTACTTAAAGCCCTTCTCTCTTAACTCAGAGTACACGGGAATCATTTTATCTCATATGGCTCTGTTTTTGCCTTATGGTTTCTGTTCCATTAATATCCTTGAATATTTAAAACATTCTTAGCCTAAATGTCACTCTTAGAATAGTCTAGTAATTCTGGTTTAGAAATATCTAGTATCTCCCAAATGGTGGCTTATGATTTTTGATCATGAATTAAAACTTCACTGACACCAAGGGAGTGCCCAAGTTGTAGAAGTGACTTTACAGACATAACTTTATATTGACCCTGTGGGGCCTAATATGTTTTACTTATTACAGACTAAGTTCATGTTCAGTGCTTGTCTCGTGATCCAGCACCCACAAGAACTGTGTGTTTTGGGCTTCACATGGATGCTGCACAGGAATTAGGTTCAGTGTCCTTGATGTTTACATTATTTCAACCAATGGCTCCCAAAGGATGGCAAGTTCTTATGGGCTGGTAGAGAAGGATTTCCTACTCCTGTTTTTTGTATAGAAGAATTTTTTGAGATGTCATATACAGCAATTGAGTGTAGACAGCAAGTCCTGAATGTTCCCTTCTGAATCTTTGGTCTCTAGATATTTCTTTCTTGGCTTTGAGCTATAATATAAATATTTTGCCATTTTTTAAATTA
>NW_003853035.1:10183-11028 GCF_000181295.1 Otolemur garnettii
TTTTAAGTCATTATGTAGGAATAAACCAGATATTTATGGTGTTGAACATAAGGATGTACATCATATTCCAATCTATGTCTTGATTAACATCTCACTTTTGGAGAGAGCTTAGTAAAATCACAATGAGAATAGGGTTATTAAAGGGAAGTAATATTATAGTGGACTATTCATAAGAAATTAGAAAATAGCTTCAATTACTAAATGTGAGGTTTTTCACTGCCTAAAGGTCACAGAACACTATACATTGTAAAATAATATTAAGATATAAAAACAATAATCTGTTTTCTTTAGGATTCTCTGCTTTATATTTATGGCAATAGTTTCTTGAAATCAAAGGTAATGTCGGATAATAAATATATTATGTTAAGATGATAGCAATTATTATTGGGCTATCTAATTCTCTAGTATATGCTATTTTTCTGAGAGATAAAGAAAAATTTTCCTTTTGGGGTGTGTTTCTGCAGAGGTGAGTGAATGGTGCTTAGAGTAAAAAAGATAGGGTTGTCATGGTGTAGACTTTCTTCTAACTCATGAAAAGAACCTCTGGATTAGAGATAAACAAGTGAGGACAGTGGGGCTAAGCCCTTATTTGTCACTAACTACCATCTGCAAATGTCATTAGTGTGGATGATTCCATAAAACCACAGTAAATCAGTCTTTCAAGATTCGCCTTCTGGGTTATATGACTTCCTGGACACATTTTTTGGTATTCTTTTTAGTTAATAATTAATCCTCTTTCAATAAAATTAAAACACCTCTAACCTTGACATCAGTGACTCCACACTGTGTTGAGTTTAGTTTTCTCATTTGGAATACTTATTATTTGTCATTAATTTTCAATTTCA
>NW_003853035.1:13987-15116 GCF_000181295.1 Otolemur garnettii
AAAATGTCTACTGGACTTTGGAGCAACTCAATGCCCAAAATTTTACCAGGCTTATCAATAATTTTAATCAATGTGAACGGCTTTAACTGTCCTATAAAGAGGCACAGATTGGCTAAGTGGATACAGAAACTCAGATTGGACATCTGTTGTATTCAAGAATCACATCTTACTTTAAAAGATAAATATAGGCTCAGGGTGAAGGGTTGGTCATCTATGTTCCAGGCAAATGGAAAGCAGATAAAAGCAGGTGTTGCAATTTTATTCTCAGATACAATAGGGTTTAAACCAACAAAAGTAACCAAAGATAAAGATGGCCACTTTATATTTGTTAAGGGTAATACTCAACATGATGAGATCTCAATTATCAATATCTATGCATCCAAGCAGAATGCACCTCAATTTATAAAAGATATGCTCACTGGCATGAGCAACTTGATCTCTCCCAGCTCCGTCATAGTTGGAGATGTTAACACTCCTTTGGCAGTGTTGGAAATATCCTCTAGTAAGAAGCTTAGGAATGAAATTTTAGATTTAAATTTATTCAAGTTTTGGACGTAACAGACATCTACAGAACATTTCATCCTAACAAAACTGAATACACATTTTTCTCATCCGTCCATGGAATATACTCCAACATCAATCACATCTTAGGTCATAAGTCTAACCTAAGTAAATTTAAAAGACTAGAAATTATACCATGCATCTTCTCGGACAATCATGGAATAAAAGTTGAACTCCGTAACAATGGGAATTTGAGTCTCGTACAAAAACATGGAAGGTAAATAACCTTATGCTGAATGATAGGTGGATCAGAGACGAGATCAAGAAGGAAATTACCAAATTTTTAGAACAAAACAATAAGGAAGACACTAGTTATCAGAACCTCTGGGATATCGAAAGGCAGCCCTAAGAGGGAAATTTATAGCATTGCAAGCCTTCCTCAAGAGAATAGAAAGAGAGGAAATTAACAACTTAATGGGACATCTCAAGCAACTGGAAAAGGAAGAACATACCAATCCCAAATCTAGCAGAAGAAAAGAAATAACCAAAATTAGAGCAGAATTAAATGAAATTGAAAATAAAAGGATTATACAACAGATCAATAAATCAAAAAGTTGGTTTTTTGAAA
>NW_003853036.1:0-15053 GCF_000181295.1 Otolemur garnettii
AAAAAAAAAAAAAAAAAAAAAGAGAGAGGTTGGTCAAAGCATACACGGTTGCAGTTAAGTAGGATAAGCAAATGTAGAGATACAATGTATGGCATGATGACTATAGTTAATAATAGTGTACTGTATACTGGAAACAATGTAAGACAGTGATTTCAGGTGCTCATTACACACACACACAGTAACTACGTGAAGATATGGATATGCTGAAATGATGAAGTAACCATTTCACTATATATATATATATATATGTATGCATGTATATCAAAACATATTACACACCTTAAAGGTATACAATTCATTTTAAGAAAACAAAACAAACTTCTGGATACACATAAACACCCACTCACCCACCCACCCACACCCACACATATACACTCAAAAATATCTTGGCAACAGTTACAGCCATGTCAGCTGGGCATATATTCAATTGAGTGTGCATTATGTGTTGGGTACTGTTCTAAATACCTGGGACACATTGATTTTTAAAAGGTAAAAAGCAGGTAACGTCCTTTCTCTTGTGCAATCCACATTCCAATAAAGGTAGACCTAGCATTTCTCATCTAAAATTGTCTTTTTCAAGGTCATGGTAATGACTGAGCTTGACTGTCTCTAATAGACACCTACCTCATCACTTACAGAAATGGTTGTTTTTTTCAACAAACATTTTTGAGTTCCTGCTACGTGCCTGGCACCAAGACAGCACATTGGAGAAACAATAAGGAGCATGGTGCCCTCATAGAACTCACAATGTAGGAAAAAGATGCTGATGAGAGGAAGTACCAACCTTATTAAGTGGTTACTATATTCCTGGCACTCACTCACTGCATTTAACCATTTTGAAGACTTTACATGTGCCAGACATTGTTTCAACTCAATCTTAACAATGATCTACATTTAATATTAACAATAACCCTGTCAGGAAAGAACTGGAGTCATATCCATGTCCATTTATAGACGGAAACAGAGACAGGAAGGTTAATTTGCTTGCCCAATGAGCCCAGGCAGGCTGACTCTCCAAACCAGTTACCATACTGTTTCCTCATCAAAATTGCACAAAGTTAGTTTCAACACCTAACATTCCTGGAACATAACATATTCATGAATGCTGAATGAGCAAAATGCTGTTTATGGGTAAGTAGTAAAACCACAGTTACATGAGCGAATACTGAGTGTGAAAAATGTTTTACGTTTTGTGTTTGTTTCTCCAAGAGAAGAGCATCTGGTTCTGCCAAGCTAACATGCTCTCATTCTACTTCACTTTACTATCCTGGGATATTCTGATATGCACATTTTTCATTGAATATATTGCTGCACAAATGTTTAAAGCATTCCATCCTTGTCTCAGAGAGCCAATAAAGCAAGAAACGTGTATTTGAAGGGACGTCAATAGAGATTTTTCACTGAACATAAGAAAAAAGCTTGAAATCATGCATTATGTGTTCTCTGACCATGACAGAATTGAATGACAAACCAATAACAGAAACAGATGAGAAAATTGAAAAATATTTGGAAATTAAGCAGGAAAAATTTTAACATTCCATAGATCAAAGGAGAAATCACGAAGCAATTTAGAAAATACTTTGACCTGACTTAAAATGCAAATACACATATTAAAATTTGTGAGATGCAGCTACGGCAGGGATGTAGATATTAATTAATTAATTCTTTAAATACCTTTAAAAGAACAAAGGCTCAAATCAATTCTCTAAGACTGCACTTTAACAGGATTTAAGAAATAGAAGATGAGCAGGATAAACTCAAGGTGAGTAGAAGGAAAGAACTAATAAAGAGCAGAAATCAACATAATAGGAAATGAACAAACTATACAGAAAACTGTTGAAATAAAAAGAACTGGTTCTCTGAAACAATCAAAACAACTTGTAAAACTCCAGATAGACTGCTCAAGAATAACAAAAGAAGACACTCATTATCAAAGCTGAAAGTTTGAATAGTATAATAGATCCTACAGACATTAAAAGGACAATAATGGAATATTTTAAATAACTTTATTCCAATAAATTCATGAGTCCTGGCAAAATGGACAGACTTCATAACGGGTATAAAAGACCAAAACTGAATAAGGTTAAAAGTAGAATATAGGCATGTTCCTATATGTATTAAAAATTGAACACATGCCCATGAGTGGCATCAGAAAAATGGCAGGTTAAGAAGCCCTGAACTCTCGTTCCCCTGTGGAAACATTGAAGAGACAACAGATAAAGAGACTGGAAAAAAAAATAACCTTATAAAAGGTCTGAAAACCAATCAAAGATCTACAGCAACCAAGGGAATGTCAAATCAAGAAAAAGCCACGTACATGATGACAGAAAATTCTGTGGAAACTTGACACACCCTTACCCTTTTCTCTTCCCTGCATGGCATGGAGTTGTTGGGAAGAAAAGGTCCAACTCCTGGTTCCTTCACTTAAGATGGAAGGAGAAGAGTGGAATTTGTTTGCAACATTCCAGCCTGTCAGAGGGCTTCTCTAAAGAATGGTTTCTCTCTTTCCTGACTCAGAGATCAGACAGGAAACAGGAGCATTGCTTGGCTCTCAGGCTGAAAGCCATGGAAAGCAGTGGAGGATGCCCAGGTGTAAGAAAACTGCAGGGAGTTGCAGACCCATTGACACCGGGAAGCAAAAGATTACATGCAGAATATCTAGAGTCTCAAGAAGAAGCCTATAGGACAGTGTTTTCCAAAATTTTTAATCTCACAGAACACTTGAACCCATAGTTAATCTTCCATAGCACACTTAAAATATGTAATCAAAAAAGGGGGGGGTAAAAAAAGAATATGCTTACTGTGCTTTAAACTTCTTCAAAATATAATGATTTTTTTCTTTTTCTTTTCTTTCTTTTTTTTTTTTTTTTTTGCAGTTTTTGCCCGGGGCTGGATTTGAACCCGCCACCTCCAGTATACAGGGCTGGCGCCCTATTCCTTTGAGACACAGGTGCTGTCCCTTAATTAATAATCTTTAAAAAAAATAATTGTGGCATGCCTAAGATCCTTTATAGGAGGCTCTTTGGGAAAATAAGACATTTAAAAGTTGTGGACCTTTTTGAAAAGCATACTTTTCTAATAAGTACACATAATCAATTGTTAATCATCTCTAAAGTCCTCAGTAAACTTAAAAAAGGCTATGATAAGATTTTTTTTTATTAAATCATAGCTGTGTAAATTAATACAGTCATGGGGTACAGTGCTTTTATTATATACAATTTGAAATATTTTCATCAAACTGGTTAACATAGCCTTCATGGCATTTTCTTAGTTATTGTGTTAAGACATTTATATTCTACATTTACAAAGATTCACATGTACCCTTATAAGATGAACCATAGGCGTGATCCCACCAATCACCTTCCCTCCACCCACCCTCACCCCCTCCCCTCCCCTCCATGCCCTCTCCAACTTCCCCATATACTTGGGCTATAATTGGGTTATAGCTTTCCTATGAAAGCTATAAATTAATTTCATAATAAGGCTGAGCACATTGGATACTTTTTCTTCCATTCTTGAGATACTTTGCTAAGAAGAATATTTTCCAGCTCCGTCCATGTAAACATGAAGGAGGTAAAGTCTCTGTCCTTCTTTAGGGCTGCATATTATTCCATGGTGTACATATACCATGATTTCTTGATCCATTTGTGGGTCGATGGGCCCTTGGGCTTCTTCCATGACCTAGCAATAATGAATTGGGCTGCAATAAACATTTATTCTGATACAAATATCTTTGTTGTAATGTGATTTTTGGTCTTCTGGATATATACCTAGTAGAGGAATTGTAGGATCAAATGGCAGGTCTATTTTTAGTTCTCTAAGTGTTCTCCAGACGTCTTTCCAAAAGGAACATATTAATTTTCAATCCCACCAGCAGTGTAGAAGTGTTCCCTTTTCTCCACATCCACATCAGCATCTCTGATTTTGGGATTTTGTGATATGGGCTAATCTTACCGGTGTTAGATGAAATCTCACAGTGGTTTTGATTTGCATTTCTCTGATGATTAAGGGTGATGAGCATTTTTTCATATATCTATAGGCCATGTGCCTGTCTTCTTCAGAGAAGTTTCCCTTCAAGTCCCTTGCCCACACTGAGAGGGGATCACTTGTTCTTTTCTTGCTAATATGTTTCAGTTCTCTGGGGATTCTGGTTATTAAACCTTTTTCAGATATGTAATCTGCAAATATCTTCTCCCATTCTGAGGGCTATCTGCCTGATTTACTTACTCTGTTCTTGGCTGTGCAGAAGCTTTTTAGTTTGATGAGGTCCCAGTAGTGTATTTTTGATGTTGCTTCAATTGCCCAGGGGGTCCTCCTCAAAAAATTTTCGCCGATTTCTTCAAGTGTTTTCCCTACATTTTCTTCTAGTATTTTTCTAGTTTCATGTTGTCAGTTTAAATCTTTAATCCAGTGAGAGTCTATCTTAGTTAGTGGTGAAAGGTGTGGATCCAGTTTCAGTCTTCTGCAGGTCGCAAGCCAGTTCGCCCAGCACCATTTGTTAAATAGGGAATCTTTTCCCCACTCAATGTTTTTAATTGGCTTGTCAAAGATCACATAACAGTAAGTGGTTGGGTTCATCTCTTGGTTCTCTATTCTGTTCCATACATCGATCTGTCCGTTTTTGTGCCAGTACCATGCTGTCTTGATCACTATCGATTTATAGTAAAGTCTTAGGTCTGGTAGCGTGATTCCTCCTGCTTTGTTTTTATTTCTGAGTAATGTCTTGGCTATTCAAGGTTTTCTCTGATTCCATATAAAACAAAGTATTATTTTTTTGAGATCTTTAAAGTATGACAATGGAGTTTTAATAGGGATTGCATTAAAATTACATATTGCTTTGGGTAGTAAGGACATGTTAACAATGTTGATTCTTCCCAGCCATGAGCATGGTGTGTTTTTACATTTGTTAACATTTTCAGCTATATGTTTTCTCAGAGTTTCATAGTTTTTTTATAGAGATCTCTCACATCCTTCATTAGGTAAACTCCCAAATATTTGATCTTCTTTGGCGCTACTGTGAACGGAATAGAGTCCTTGACTATTTTTTCAGCTCAACTGTTGTTGGTATATATAAAGGTTACTGATTTATGAGTGTTGATTTCGTAATCTGAGACACTGCTGTATTCCTTGATCACTTCTAGGAGTTTTGTAGTCGAATCCCTGGTGTTTTCTAGGTATACAGTCATATCATCTGTGAAGAGTGAAAGTTTAATGTCTTCTGATCCTATGTGGATACACTTGATCACCTTTTCTTCCCTAATTGTGATGGCTAAAACTTCCATTACAATGTTAAAGAACAACGGAGACAATGGGCAACCTTGACTGGGTCCTGATCTGAGTGGAAATGGTTTCAATTTAACTCCACTCAATATGATATTGGCTGTGGGTTTGCTGTAGATAGACTCTATTAATTTAAGAAATGTCCCTTCTATACCAATTTTCTTAAGAGTTCTGATCATGAAGTGATGCAGGATATTATCAAAAGCCTTTTCTGCATCAAGTGAGAGAATCATATGGTCTTTATTTTTTAGTTTGTATATGTGATGAATTACATTTATAGATTTATGTATGTTTAGCCAGCCTTGAGATTCTGGGATAAAACCCACTGGGTCGTGCTGTATAATTTGTTTGATGTGTTGCTGGATTCTGTTTGTTAGGATCTTGTTGAAAATTTTTGCATCAATACTCATTAGTGATATTGGTCTATAATTTTCTTTTTTTGTTGGGTCTTTTCCTGGTTTGAGGATCAAGGTGATGTTTGCTTCATAGACTGTGTTGGGCAGTATTCCTTCTTTATCTATGTTTTGGAAAAGGTTAAGTTATATAGGTACTAGTTCCTCTTTAAAGGTTTGGGAGAATTCTAACATGAAGCCATCTGATCCCAGGTTTTTCTTTTTAGGGAGATTTTGTATAGTGGTTGCTATTTCAGAACTTGATACAGGCCTGTTCAACATTTCCACTTCCTTCTAGGTCTTGGAAGGTGGTGTGCTTCCAAGTATTGCTTATTTCCTTCAGATTTTCATATTTCTGAAAATAAAGTTTCTTGTAATGTTCATTAAGGATTATTTGAATTTCTGAGGGATCTCTTGTTATTTCATCTTTACCATTTTTGGTTGATGACATTCGAGATTTTACTCTTTTTTTCTTGGTTAGGGTGGCCAAAGGTTTATCTATTTTATTGACCTTTTCAAAAAACCAACTTTTTGATTTATTGATCTGTTGTATGATCTTTTTGTTTTCAATTTCATTTAATTCTGCTCTAATTTTGGTTATTTCTTTTCTTCTGCTGGGTTTGGAATGTTCTTACTTTTCCAGTTGCTTGGGATGTCCCATTAAGTTGTTGACTTCCTCTCTTTCCGTTCTCTTGAGGAATGCTTGCAGTGCTATAAATTTCTCTCTTAGGACTGCCTTTGCGGTATCCCAGAGGTTTTGGTAACTTGTGCCTTCATTATCGTTTTGTTCCAAAAATTTGGTAATCTCCTTCTTCATCTCATCTCTGACCCATCTATCATTCAGTGTAAGGTTATTTAGCTTCCGTGTTTTTGTATGAGGCAAATGGAAAGCAGAAAAGAGCAGGTGTTGCAATTTTATTCACAGATACAATAGGCTTTAAACCAACAAAAGTAAGCAAGGATAAGGATGGTCACTTTATATTTCTTAAGGATAATACTCAATATGATGAGATCTCAATTATCAATATTTATGTACCCAACCAGAATGCACCTCAATTTATAAGAGATACTCTAATAGGCATGAGCGACTTGATTTCTCCCAGCTCTATATAGTCAGAGATTTTAATC
Source organism: Otolemur garnettii (assembly GCF_000181295.1). Taxonomy (NCBI): domain Eukaryota; kingdom Metazoa; phylum Chordata; class Mammalia; order Primates; family Galagidae; genus Otolemur; species Otolemur garnettii. The sequence goes on from NW_003853036.1 coordinate 6,801, forward strand.
ATCCTTTGGCCGTGTTGGCTTTATCCTCCAATAAGAAGCTTAGCCAAGAAATTTTAGATTTAGACTTATCCATTCAGCATTTGGATTTAACAGATATCTATGGAACATTTCATGGTAACAAAACTGAATACACATTTTTCTCATCAGCCCGTGGAACATACTCCAAAATTGATCACGTCATACATCACAAGTCTAACCTCAGCAAATTTAAAGAATAGAAATTATTCCATGCATCTTCTCAGACCATCATGGAATAACAGTTGAACTGAGTAACAACAGGAATCTGCAGACTTATAAGATTTTTAACATCAAATATGTAATTCAAAATTTTCTCATAAAGAAAACTTTAGTCTTAGATAGATTTCCTGGTGAATGGTTTCACACATTTAAAGAAAAAGCAGTAACAGTCCTAGAAGGACTTTTTCAGAAATTCTTTTTTGCAGGAGAGAACCCTTCCCAAATCATTTTGTGAGGCCAGAATTACTTCTATAGGCATAATTAGGAAAAGACACAAGAAGGAAAAAAAAATACTACACACCAATATTACTAATTAATGTAGATGCAAGATTCCCTGATGAAATTTTAGGGATTTGAATCCAACCACATATGAAAATATAATCCATTACTGAGCACAGTTTAGCTTAGGCATGCAAGGTCATTTTACCATTAAAAATCCATCAGTGCATTTCACTATATTAAAGGAATAAAAGGAAAGGACACTTATTGTCAAGATGTATAGAAGGAATTTTATAACATAAAACACTCATTAATTTGAGTCCCCAAACACCCAATATACTTGATTAGAGCATAAAGGAACATCCTCAACATAATAAAGTGCTCCTACAAAAAACACCTTCAGCAGGTATCATACTCAATGGTGAAATGCTGAATGCTTCTCTCATAAGACTAAAAATTAGGCAGAATGTCTCTCTCCATTCTACATACTCCAATAGTATATACACTCTTAGAATGTGTATACAATTACACTTGATGTCCTTGTCAGTGCAATGAGGAAAAAGTAATTAGAGCCATACAGAATGAAAATGAAGAAATAAAAAAAAACCTCTTCATACACAAATCACTTGATAGTATACATAGAAAATTCCAAGTAATACAGAAAAAAAAAATCTCCTAGTGTAATGATTGATTTAACAAGGTCACACGATAGAAACTCAATATACAAAAATCCACTGCATTGGAGATGAAGTTCTTTTTAAATATTATTTGCAATTACAGCAAAAGCGATGAAGTATCTATTGAGTATTTTCATGTGATAGGTGAAAGACCTGCATGTAGACAACTACTAAATATTGCTGAGAGAAATTAAAAACCAAAATGAATGGAGATAAGATCATTGATCAGAATACCCAGGTGAAGGTATCTATTCTCTATTGACCTATAGGTTCAGCATGATCATGATTAAAATGGAAAAGCCATTTCTCAAACTCATATGGAACTACAAAAGACATGAAATAGTTAAAACCAGTTGGAAAAGAACAGAAATGAAGTGCTTACATCACCAATGTCTTTGACTTAGTATAAGGACATGGTAGTCATGACAGCATAGTCTTAACCCTAAGAATAGACAGATGTACAGATAAATGGATAAAATAGAAAACCTAGAAACAGACCTACAGACATTATGGTAAGGTGATTTTTGGCAAAGGCTTTAAAATAATTAAATTCACTAATATTTAACTAAATGCTGCTGGGAAAAGTGGACTCCTTATGAAAAGAAACAAACAAAACAAACAACTTCAGCACTTCACACTACATGAAAACATTAAGTCAAAATGATCCCAGATCTAAGCACAAACTGCAAGCTATGAAAACCTAGATGAAACAGAAGAGAAAAATCTCTATCACAAAGCTAGGCAACAGTATCTCAGGTAGGACACAAAATACATGAATCACAATGGAAAAATAATCAATTGACTACTACCAAAATTTAAGAAAAAGAAACTTTTGCTTCTCAAAAATCAGGGTTCAGGGTTCAGGCCAAGCACAGTGGCTCACACCTACAATTCTAGCACTCTGGGGGGCTCAGGCAGGAGGATTTCTTGAACTCAGGAGTTCCAGATAAACCTGAGCAAGAGAGAGGTCCTGTCTCTCCTACAAATAGGAAAATGAACCTGGTGTTGTGGCATGTGCCTGTAGTCCGTAGTTCCAGCTTCTCAGGAAGCTGAGGTGAGAGAATTGTTTGAGCCCAGGAGTTTGAGGTTGTAGTGAGCTATGATGATGCCACTGTACTCTACACCAGGTGACAGAGCAAGACACGAGAGAGAGAGAGAGAGAGAGAAAGAGAGAGAGAGAACAAAAAAAATGGTTTAGGTGTCTGTGAGGCACAGTTTTCTAAGCTTGTACTGGAACGTCGTGCCTGACCTTGACTTCTATTAAACACTAGAACAGAAAACTGGGCCTACTTCCAGTTGTAAAACTTCATATTATTGTCTTATGCGTCTACTAGTGATGCTCTCCCTTTTCTCTATTTCTTGGCCAATTTATTTTTCACTCCTTTCAGACAGACATTCCTCCTCCAGGAAATCTTCACTGATTATGCCAACTCTGAAAGCTGTTTAACTGCCCCTGCTCAGTCCGCACATAGCCCCATGGACATCCTTCCATCACTCTGTTGGAATCATGTGTTTATTGGCTTCTCCCTTACAAATGGCTAGAAGCAGCAACTGAGTCTCATTAGGGTATGGCCCATAATAGGCTCCAAAAGATGAGCCATGTATCCTCCAGGTAATGTAAGTGATACTGTCCTAAACAGTACTATTATTTTAGAAACCAAGTTAAAGATTCTGAGGCCCCCTTCTTCCTTCCACTTCCTCTTCAGAATACTGTTAGCAGAGAGTTTCCTTGAAGTCACTAGGGTGGGCATCACAGACCTGGCTGACAATAGGGGGCATAAATTACAAGCACTGCTTGAAACCCACTATCAAAGATGGATTTAGACATACTAGGACTAGGCAACAGTGAGCTTTCACCTCTGCTGTTCTGCTTTCAGCTTAGCCTAGCCTAGACCCTTCCACTCTCTCCTTCATTTTTTCAAGCCTTGCAAGCCACAAACCACATGTCCAACAACCATCAGATATTGAACATTACAAAGACAATGAATGTTGCACAGACATAACCCTCTGAAAGGAAAACCTCTATTATTGACTTGGACCTTACATGCAATCACCCGCCTCACCCTCCCAGTTGTGATGACCTGTTTGGACCCAAATACCTGCCCAGGGCCTCCACGCAGAAAATCCTGGGAACGGAATGAAGGGGAGGGCCCACATTGACACTGTAGTCCACGGTATCCCAGTCAAGTGACAACTCACCGTCTGCCTGAACACCTCTGCTTTCTTTGCTCAGCAAACAGAAAGCTGGCTGGAGCCTGCTGGGAGAGCCAGGAGAAAGAACAAAAGGAGACAGAGATGAGAGGGGTGGGAGTAAGAGGCATCAGAACAGAGGGGATATGACATGCCAGAAATGTATCCACTGTTGCTGGAACACACTGAACACACTAAACTGGGCCAAAGGAGGGAGGAAAGTTGGGCAGTGGAAGGGGGGGAGGTGAAAGGGGAATAGAAGAGGCAGGTCCTTGGCCTCTTTGCACCCAGCGGAGTGAGGAGCTTCACTTGTCTCTTCAAGGAAGTCCTGTTGGTCACTACTGGTACATCACACACTCCTGGAGGCAGGATCTTCACTCCCTTCCTCCCACTTGCTGACCTGGTGAGTCTGATAGCCTTTCATTGTCATGAAATGTCCTACAGGATGTGAGAATTTGGTCTGTGCAGGTCACTGCTGCACCCCCAGCCCCTGAACAGTCTTGGGATGCACAAACCAGTTGCCGAACAAGTTAATGGAGACCAGGGTATGGGGGGGACCATCAGGATGAGGCTACTTGCTCCACTTTGCAGAATGTGAAAGGGCCACAAGATGACCCTGAGGAATGTGCTGTTTTTATCTGAGACCACCAACAACCCACCCAGTGAGACAAGCTCACCCGGGAAGCCTGCTCTTCTGCAAGTGTCTTGGAGGAGCTGGTTCCAGAGAGGCCTCGCATGCTGGCATGTTTCACCAAGTCTTTCAGGTGAACACTCAGAGCCATCCTCCACGAGTCCCCCATATCTATCTCTCTATCTCTCTCTCTCTCTTTCTCTCTCTCTCTCTGTCTCTCCCCTCTCACCGCCCACCCCATGAGCAACAAGCCCACCTGGCTCCACTTCCTCTTCTACCAAGACAAGTCTGAATCCCCCAGGGCTCTATAGGGTCCACTCATATACCTGCTCTCCTCCCTAGGGCAAGATACTGGACACATGCAAACTGAGAGACCACGACGCCACAGACGCAGAGCATTGAATGATGATGAAGCCCCCTCTGTTGCTTCATGCCGCTGCTTTTCCCAGTGTCTCAGTCTCTGGGCCTGAAACAAATGCTAGTACACTTGACTGGTTTTGCTTCATGATATTTGATGTAACTCCCAACTCTGACCTCAGGTGCATTGGGGGTGGTCAGCTTTGGTGGTCGGTGGTGGCGTTGTGGAGGAAGGGAGCTAGCATCTTCCTTAGGCCTCATGGGCTGTCCACCACTCCTTGAGGCTGGGCTGCTTGTTCCTCCATCCTGGTTGTAATGGGCTATGGCCAATCAACAGTGAATTGCCCACAGCTGACAGCTCTGACCTTGATGGGGCACTTATATGCAGGAATGAGGAAGGATGGAATGACATCTCTCAGCAATGCACACAGTCTTCATATCTGAGAAACCTGGTCAGCGTTTATATGGGGGAGGCGACGGTCATATGCAGGAAGAATGTGTGGATTCTAAAGAAAGGTCTTTGACCCCTAACCTTATGGAGAGCTCCCAAACATCTCCTATCCCACCATAGGACAGAGGCCCTTCCAGCAACCCAGCTGATCTCCAACTGCACATTGTTATTTCTTCTATGATGAGGATTTCTTTCCTTCTCCTCTTCCTCCTCCTCCTCCTCCTTCTTCTTCTTCTTCTTCTTCTCTTCTTAAGTTAACCTTAATATGGACTACCACATAATACCTGCAAGAGAAGTTTATTAGGGGTGCTGGAACATATTTGTCCCTTTTCCATAACAACATAGAGGAGGCCCTGCTTAGAAACTGCAACACAAAGAATCACCAGGACAATTAACAGCGATATAGGATGTGCCATATATCATGTAAATGTGTGTGTGTGTTATATTTTGGCTTAAAACAACAGAAATTTATTCTCTTACAGTTCTAGAGGCCAGGTGTTCATGATCAGTTTCACTGGGCCAAAACCAAAATGTCTCTGATTCAGTTGAAATGTGGCTAACGTGCCTCCCCTTACTGTCAGCTATGATTAGAAACCAGTGATCTTGTTGTGATAGTTTGGGTGTAGTTTGTCTGCACCAAAATGGAAGTTCAAACCTGATGCACGCCCAGTGTGGCAGTGTTGGGAGATGAGGCCTTGTGGGAGGCTGATAGGGCTCTGCCCTTTTGAGTAGATTGGTGTCCTTCTCATGGTAGTGAGTGAGTTCTCACACTGGTTAGACTGGATTAGTTACTGTGGGGATGAGTTCATTTGCAAGGGAGCAGGTTGATACAAAACCAGGATGCTCCTCAGGTTTTCTCTTTGCATCACTCTGCTTCCTTTTTGACTTTCTCCACCATATTATGACATGACATAGAAGCCCTCACCAGAAGCCAGAGCTGTGCCCTTGAACTTTCTGGCCCACAGATCCATGCTCTAAATAAACTTTTTTGTTTATAAATTACCCAGTCTCATATATATATTCTGTTATTGCAACACACAGCAGAAGAAGATGCATGTGCATCTCAAGAGCAAGCCCCATCACTTCTTGCATGATGACTGTCTGAGCAGACAGATCATGTGCAGGAAGAGGACAGACTGGTCAGTAGTAGGGAAAAGCATGGGCCATCAGTTTTCGACCTTTGTTTCTGAAATGCGACTCTGCCCAAATTCTGAGCTTTCCTCCTTTGCTTACATCTCCACTGCCAACCTCATCACCTGAAAATCCCTGTGCCTGAAGGATGTCTCAAATGTGTGAGCAAAGTGAGCAGTGCCTCAAGGTGCAGGGTCAACAATTTCCACACCCTCACGATCACCCAGCACTACTGGTTAATAGAAGATGATTGAAGTGTGCCAGAGAGCAAGAGATTGAGCTAGTTTTTCTGCTTTGCCCACCCTCTTTGTATCTGGTACTGTATTCCCATGAATCCTAGGCAACCTCAGGAAGGTGGCAACATTTTTCCTCAGCTCGGCCAAATGTTACACAGCTATTGTGTTACAGGGGCTTCACACATTCTTGTTTTAGTCTCCCATCATCCAAATCAAGGTGGAGTGGTGTGATCTCCATTCCGAGGTCACATCAACCGTGCAGGAGAGAACTAGCATGCTGTCCCTGGTTGATTTGATGTGAGACCCCTTCCATTACATCAATGCAGTCTAAGAGCCACTGCCCCAAGTAGAAATGCAGGGGGGGGGGTTCCTAATAAAATGATGGTGTAACCCAATGGGGGGAAAATTGCATCTGGAGGCAGGTGGCAGAGAAAGATGGCCAAATAAAAACTTTCAGTGATTATCTCTCCATATGAACACCAAATTCAACAACTATCCACACAAGCAAGTACCTTCAGAACTAAAAATCTGGTGAATGATCGTACTACCTGGGTTTTAACTTTACGTCAAAGAAAAAGTAACTGAAGAGGGCAGAAAAGACCATCTAGCATTGCCTATCCTACCCTTACCCCATCTCCCCTGGCCCCCTCATTCCCTTATTCCCCCCCCCAGCAGTGCTGTGCCAGCATATGGGATGGAGAATCTGTGTGCCCCCAGAGAAGGGGAGGGAGAACGAAGTCATTGTTTGACTTTGTATTGAAACTAAGGTCTGCCCTGACACAGGGAAACACAGCATAGGGCAGAATTCTGTCAGTGCCCACAGCAGGAGCAATCAGATCAGCAGGCCAGAGAAAAATCCTCTGCCCCCAAATCTGAGTTCCACTTAGCCTCACCATTGGCTCACTAAAGGAAGCTGGGAGACTGTACTAAATTCATAAGGCTGCAGTCCTTGGGCAATTCCTGTAGCTGTGCTGGCTCATAATCAGTGGACTTGGCTGCACATGACCCCAGAGACACCAACGGTGGTGTCCAAGCCAATGCCTATGTTACCCCTCCTCCAACTACAGGCAGTGTGGCTCAGGGAAGTTCTTCTTCCACTTGGGGAGAGGAAAGCAAAGAGTCCAGAAGACTTTGTTTTGCAACCTAGGTACCAGCTCAGCTGCAGTAAAATAGAGTACCAAGCAGACTCCTGAAGCCTGAAGGCCCTGAGTCCAGGCCTTAGTTTCTGCATGGCATTTCTGGACCCACTCCTGAGTAGAAGGAAACATGCTACCCTGAAGGAAAGAACACAGTCCTGGAAGGATTCACAACCTGCTGACTAAAGAGCCTTTGGGATTTGAATAAACATCAAAGGAGCCAGACAACGGTCACTATGGGCTTTGGATGAAACCAGGCTGGCTTTAAGTGTGACCTAGTGTTGGTGGCCATGAGGAAGTGCCCATGCGACTCCTTCCCCCACTTTAACAGCCCAGCACAGAGTAAAGGAAGAGACTGAGAGACTTTTCTGGGTGATCCTGGGAATTATCTCATTTCTTACCCAAGTCTGCCAAGGTAATACCACCAGGAGTCTTCAAGATCACAGCATTACTGGGCTTGGGGAACCCCCAGTGCCGATACAGCTGCAGTGACCAAAGACTTAGATCACAACTCTCAACTCCCTTTGAATTCTGGGAAGCTTTCTCAAGAAGCATGGTTTTGAACAAGCCTAGACCATGACACTAAAATAAATACCAATGCCCAGGTACTGACAAACATCCACGAGCATCAAGAATCTCCAGGACAAGATGACCTCACCAAACAAACTAAATAAGATGCCAGTGATCCATCCTGGAGTGATGGCATTATAGGTCATTTCAGAAAGTGGATGCCAAATGAAGGTCTTGAGGAAGCTCAGTGAAATTCAAGACAACACAGGGAAGGAATTCAGAAGCCTATAGGAGAAATTTAGAAAAGAGCTGTTTGAAAGGTCAAGCAAAAAGTCTGGAGCTTAAGACATCAATTCTCAAACTGAGAAATGCATCAGAGTCTCACAAAAGCAGAACTGACCAAGCAGAAGAATGCATTTGTGACCTTCAAGATGGGCTTTTTGAAAATACTCAGAAGAGAACAAAGAAAAAAAAAAAA
>NW_003853037.1:0-1206 GCF_000181295.1 Otolemur garnettii
AATTTTTTTTTCAAGTTTCTCTGTTCTGTTCAGTTGATCTATGTGTCTACTTTTATACCAGCACTATGCTGTTTTGGTTATTATAGCCAAATATAATTTAAAATTGGCAATGTGATTCCTCCAAAATTTTTCTTTTTGCTTAGGATTGCTTTGGCTACTTTTTGGTTCCATATGAAATCTAGGATTTATTTAATTTTAATTCTGTGAAAAGTGACATTGTTATTTTGAGAGAGTTGTGTTGAACCTGTAAATCATTTTGAGTAGTACCAACATTTTAACAATATTGTTTCTTCTCATCTATGAACATGGAATGATTTTTCCATTTGTTTGTTTCATCACTGATTTCTTTTATCAGTGTTTTTGTAGTATTCTTTGTAGGTCTTTTTTACCTCCGCGGCTGGGTATTTCCCTAAGTAGTAATTGTTTTCACTTTGCCTTGCAGCTATTATACATAGTAAATGGTACTGATTCCTTTGGGGGGGGCAGGGCCGGGTTTGAACCCACCACTTCCAGTATATGGGGCCAGTGCCCTACTCCTTTGAGCCACAGGCACTGCCCAATGGTACTGATTCTTAATTTCGATTTTCAGGTTGGCTGTTATAAATGTATAGAAATACTACTGATTTGTGTACATTAATTTTTTAAACTGAGACTTTACTAAATTCCTTTGTCAATTCTAGGAGTCTTTGGTGGAGTCCTGAGTGTTTTCTAGATATATATCATATCATCATCAAATGGGGACATTTTGCCCTCCTTATTTTTGTTTGGGTGCCCTTTATTTCTTTCTCTTGAGCTGGCTAAGACTTTCATTACTACGTTGTACAGAAGTGGTGAAAGTGGGTTTTATTTTTTTCTTTTTCCAGTTCTTAGAATAGTTTCAACTTTACTCCATGTGATCACACACTTTACTCAGTGTGATGTTGGCTGTGTGTTTTCATATATGGCTTCTAATATTTTGAGGTATATTCCTCCTAAGCCTAGTTTAATAAGAATTTTTATCATGAAGGGATGCTGAATTTTATCAAATGCTTTTTCTGCTCCTACTAAGATGACCATTTTTTTCTTTTGTTTTGTTTTTAATCCTGTTTATGTGGTAAATCACATTTACTGATTTGTGCATGTTGAACTATCCTTTCCTTCCTGGGATGAAACATACAAGATTGTGGTAAGTTTTTTTTTTTTTTTCTGTAAATGCTTTTTTTTTTT
>NW_003853037.1:1953-4048 GCF_000181295.1 Otolemur garnettii
CATAGAGGTGTTCATGATATCTTCTTTATTTCTGTGGTATCAGTGGTAAAGTCTTCTTTTTCTTTTCTGATGGAGCTTTATTGAATCTTCTTGCTTCTCAGTTAATCTAGATGCTAATCTAATGATTTTGTTTATCTTTTGAAAGAACAAACTTTTCATTTCATTGATCTTCTATATTTTGTTGTTGTTGTTGTTTATTTCAATTTCATCCAGCCCTGCTCTGATCTTTGAGATTTCTTGTCTTCTGCTAACTTTGGTTTGGTTCTTGGTTGTCTAGTTCTCTTAAGTCTGATGTTGTATTATTAACTTATGATTTTTCTGCCTTTTTGATGTAGACATTTGGGGTTATGAATTTCTCTCTTAGTCCTACTATTTTTGTATCCCAAAGATTTTGGCAATTTGTGTTGACATTGTCATTTCATTAATATATATTTCTGTATTTCTATCTTGATTTCACATTGACCTAAAGATTGTTCATCAGTAGGTTGTTTAACTTCCATGCATTTCTATAGTTTTTATAGTTTGTCTTGTAATTGATTTTTAGTTTTATTCCACTTTGGCACTTTGGTCTGAAAAGATTAAATGTGTGATTTTGTTTTGCTTTGTTTGTTTCTGTTCTTGTTATTATTATTTTTAATTTTCTGAGATTTATTTTGTGGCCTAACATATCATCTATGTTGGAGAATGTTCTGTATACAGATAAGAAGAGTGAATATTCTGCATTTTGGGGATAGAATGTTCTATTAATGTCTATTAGGTCCATTTGTTCTAGAGTCTAGGGTTTCCTGGTTGATTTTCTGCTTCCACAATCTGAATAGTTTTGTTAATGAAATGATGAAGTCCCTCACTATTAGTATGTTGCTATATACTTCATTTCTTAAGTCTATTAGTATTTATTTTATAAATTAGGGAGCTCTGGCATTGGATGCATAAATGCTCAGGATTGTTATAGATTCTTATTGAATAAATCCCTTTATTGTTGTACAGGTGGCCATAAAATATGTGTGCAATTTAAAATTGCACACTATTTTACATTGCACATGGACTTTATGGCCACCCTATACAATGACCACCTTTTGTGTTTTCCCCTGTTGTTAATTTGAGAACTGTTTTACCTTGTGTAAGAACAGCTACTTCTCACTTTTGGTTTCCATTTTTATGAACATTTTTTTCTACCCCTTTATCTTGAATTGATACAATTCTTTACAAGTTAAATGGGCTTCTTTGAGACAGCAGATATTTGAATTGTGCTTTTTATCCATTTTGTCAATGTATAGCTTGTAGGTGGGGCATTTACACCAATTGCATTCAATGTTGATCATTGAGGTACTGTTGCAGTCTTCATATTGATTGTTTGCTATTGTTTTGTATTCTCCCTAGTGTTACTATTTTGTAAGAGCTGTGAGTTTTCTCTGTTAAGTATTTTTATACTGGTGCACATTGAGGATTCCCTTGCTGTTTAGAGCTCTTTTGAGCATTTCCTCTAGTGAAGGGCTATTGGTGACAAATTCCCTTAGTGTTTGCTTTTCTGGGAAAGATATTATTTCTTCGTCATTGATGATGCTTATGAGTTTTGAAAGACATAAAATTCTTGATTGACCATTATTATTTTTCATAATAATATCAATTCTTTGTAGCTTGTAAAGTTTCTGCTCAGAAGTCAATTGTTACTTTGATTGGTTTTCTTTTATAAGGTACCTGATGCTTTCATCTTACAGCTTCTAAGACTGTCTTCTTCACTTTGACTTTGGCTAGATTAATGACTATGTGTCTTAGTGATGTTCTATTTTTAATAAATCTTCCAGAATTTTTTGACCTCCTTATACATCTAGATGTCTAAGTCTCTACCAAGACCAGGGATTTCCTTCATTATTCAATAAAAAAGGTTTTCCATGCTTTTTCCTTTTTCTTCCTTTCCCTCAGGAATCTGTTTCTTTGTGTGCTTCACATTATATCATATTTCTCAGAGACTTTCTTGATTTCTCTTCATTCTTTTTTGTTTATTCACTTTTTACTATGTGAGTTAATTCTTAGCCTTGTCTTCAAGCTCTGTCCATTGTTGAAACTTTCCACTGTATTTTGAAATTCCCTGAAT